>NC_085139.1:156317428-156542013 GCF_024139115.2 Armigeres subalbatus
TGCTAATATGCTTAAATGTACCATTTGCTTTATAACTTTTAAACGCAACGGTTAATCGTGATCAAATTAAATGTGACAGGCTTTGTCCCTTTGCTTTGTCGAATAAAACTTGTTGCGAGAAATCGTTAAGGAATACTATATAAAAGTTAGCTAATGTTAGCAATACGTAACTTTTTGTTAGTTACATTCATGTTTGTTTATGAATGTCGTAGTAATAAGTAATTACGTATTGTCGGCCTGGATGGACTTGGACTTTCAATTTAATATATAATAATCGACTAGAAAAATTGGAATTGTACATAATTTACAGTGTTTACCAGATCATAACATTATGCAAGAATAAATTTTGATGCTCACACTAATACTATGTTGAAATTTGTATAATACATACACTAACACGGTTAACGCTTGAACTGTAATTTTAGGTTTCACGAAAAGTTGATTTTTGCATTTATAAAATAAATTCCTATTTGCACCAATTGTCCCTTTTCCAGTGAATTTATATCACAGGTGACCCTTATAATACAAATTAAACTAACCCCATTAAATTGGTAGTGGTTTGTACCAAGGAAGCAAATAGTTAAAAGATTTTACACTTACCCCAGGTATCAAACACTGCGGGGAAGTGGATAATGTTCTAATTACGGAATTTTTTCTTCCTCCAGGGTTTATTTCGATAGCTGTGAATCATAATATGTTTCTTCTTTGTTATCATTGTGAATCCAGTGGTGATTGGACTAATATAAATGAGAAAAGCCTGATAAATCCACCTATCGGTATTGATACCTTTCAAATGTTTTACATATGAAAAAAAATGTATAAGAAAGTTAAAAATAGCACTGATAGGTAAATACATTCTATAATTCACATTAATTTTTATTCATAACAAATTTCGCCGTGGAATGCCTTTGTTTTGGGAACAAATTGGCTAAGGACAAGTGCTTAAGAATAACTGATAACTTTCTACGTGCTTTGCGCACACATAAACAAACAAATACGCACATACAGACATTATCTCAATTCGTTAAACCAAGTTGATTAGTCTATAACCCTGTAAGTCCCATTTTTCCTTTAAAAAGTTCATCTTTGGGGCGAACATATAGATTTTACGTACACTTAGTGTTCGAAAAGGCAAAACCAGCCCTTCCCTAGCTATTACGAGAATTTCGTGATGATCTATTCCGTTAAAATAATGAAATTATTCCAGAAAAGATACTCAGAGCAATTATCGTATTGATTTTAGTTATATGTAACTACTCATCACTAGTGAAGTTCAAGGTAACATGGGTTTTCCACTTACCCCATCCCACTAGGGAAAGTGGAAAAACAACTCCTAATTTTAAAATCTATTTCCATAAACTTCAAGCGACCAAAATGGTATGAATTACCGCACAGTTGATGCAAAATTGACTGTTTTTGATAGCCCATTTTGATTGAACGCATTTAGATCATTTAAACTGGTTTTACACTAATTCAAACATGCACTATCGATTTTTCTTTTTCCACTTCCCCCAGTGTACCTTATTTCATTTATTCTTCAGAAGAAGAAAACGAATATAAATTAGCAAAAAAATGGGCTGTCTACCTATTCTTGTGTGAAGCGCGGTCGTACAAATGCCAACTTTGTTTTATATTTATAGATAGAAGATGATCAAAATTTTAAAATTCAATGCAAATTGTACGTTCATAAGGTCACGTGGGTCTCCCGTGATGACTTTACAGAAAATCAAATCGACCACATCTGCATCAGCCGAAAATGGAAACGGAGCCTTCTTGATGTACGGAATAAACGTAGTGCCGATATCGCGTCTGATCATCACCTCCTCATCGGCGAAATACGCCTGCGCATTGCGCGGATTCGTCGGCAAGAGGAAATAGTTGGACGACGATTCAACACACTCCGACTGGAAGATGCCACGGTGAAACGGTCCTTCGTTGAAGAACTGGAGATGCGTGCTGCAGATATTCCGGAAGGTGGTAGCGTGGAAGACCAATGGACCGCCATCAAGAATGCCTTCATCGCGACCAGCGAGAACAATCTGGGCGAACTGCGCAACCAGAGAAAACAATGGATCACCGATGAGACCTGGAGGAAGATAGAGGAGCGAAGAGAAGCCAAAGCCGCGATAGAGCGATCAAAAACCAGAGGAGCCGAAGTCTTAGCCCGTCAACGATATTCGGCTCTTGAGAAGGAAGCAAAACGCTCACGTCGAGCCGCCGCAACCGGGGACATTCGCCTACTCTACGATATCTCACGACGCTTAAGCGGGGCGAAGACGAATGCAACGATGCCTGTTAAAGACGCGAATAGTCAGTTATTGACCGACCCAATTGACCAGATTTCGAGCACTTCGAACAACTTTTTCAAGTGTCAGCCAGGCCATCACCACCTCGACATGATCTGCCTAGGATCCGACGTATAACACGCGTCAATACCGAAGCTCAATTCAATGCAAATTGTACGAAAAATCATTTCATTGAAAATATTGAGTTTTGATTTTGAAAGCATTCCAGTTTCATCATAACGTTTTTCCTCGTAAAAAAAGAAGAAAACGAATATAAATTAATAAAAATTGGGCTGTTTATGGTGATTATAGAATGAAGCCCGTGGTGAATTTCAAATTCACCACATGCTTATTTACATACATTTCCAAAAACCCAAATCTGGCGTAATAGTTTTCGTACAGTGCCGAAACTCAAATTATGATTGTTCAGCATAACTAAGCAAACGATCTTCCATTATTTCAGCCTCACACGCGTTATGATTCTTTCATCTCGTGATCTTGAAAAAAATATTGGAAAAGCACGTGGTTTACAAAATGGCCGATTTCTGGCTTCATCCTATAATCACCTTATTCATGTGTGATGCGCGGGCGTACAAATGCCAACTTTGTTTTACCGAAGGCTAAAAGTAAGGAGGCTAAAGATACAAAAAAAAACTTTGTTTTATATATACATATATAGATAAGCTGCAGAGGACGAGCTCGATGGTCTAGTGGCTACTGCTTCTGCCTATAAGCAGGAGGTCGTGGGTTCAATTCCCGGCTCGTCCCTTTCATACTTTATATTTCTATATTAGTTCTTCCTGTGTTTCACGTTCTACCAAAACGATTCCTACTGTTATAACCTCCCACACAATCCCAAAACCTCCAGTGGCACCTATGAGAGGTCGTAGAGTTCTCTGCATCTTTCTTAAGTAGGTGTCCAACTAACCATCCTTCCCCTTCCTCAGCATTCGCAAGAACGTGGCCAGGACAGATCTCGACTATTGGACTATTGCATTGCCGGGTACATATAGCTAGTTATATTATAAAATTGGTTTGGGAGGGAGCATCAGGGGATCATTGAGGGTATAACAGGAAGACAATGGAATTGGAGTACCTACCTGAGTCGAGGGGAAACTGGTACCATAACATCCATGTAGACGGGTACACTGCCCCACAGTTGTAATTGATTTGACGCGCCCTTCTTCTAAGAAGCCATCCCTCGGGAAGCTCAAAAAGTATTGCGAATCTAGTTATTGTTGGATTACACTGTTGGAAGAAAATTCTCTATATTCCGCGGTTTTTGCTTGCGAACCCTATCTCCGTTTTTGACCCTTCATACAGCAAAATGGTAATTGAATTCGACTGTACTATATCCAGAGCAAGACTCAAGCCAGGATGGATAGCTACACCCTAGCAGCACGCATGTTCCCCATTAGTTACTGCAACTCATATGTAACCAGATTCAGTCACAATCAAGTTGCTGTAACCATTTTTTACTGACTTGTGCTGCTCGGGCATGCATACATATATATTAGACCTCTTCGTGTTTTCAGTATCGAAAATTCAACCGGTCATATGCTAAAATAAACCTTTTGTCAAATTTTCAGCTATAATTCGGATAACATTTCGAGGTGGCTCAAGTCGATTTAGTGTTTTCGAGCTATTTTCAATTTAAAAAAAAAAATTATAAGAGATTTAAACGCTGGAAAGCATCTCAACAACCTTGTCTTGTGAACATTGCGGCTCGTTCCGTTCACGTTTTGACCATGACCGTTTTGGCATGGATGTTAGTGATTTTCGAGCTTTAAAGTACATAAAAACACTGTTTCCGCTAAAAAGCGTTGTTCTACAAAACTATTGAATTTATTACAAATCATTGCTAATTTGTTATATTATTATTCTTTTTATTTCCCTGAACATTTGAGTAATTTAATTGCCAATGTGCGTTTTCCAGCGTTTATATCTTTTGTTAGATTTTTTTTTTTCAAAATTGAAAATAGTTCAAAAACACTAAATTGACTCGAGCCACCTCGAATATTATTCGAATTAGCTGAAAATTTGACAGGAGGCTTATTTTAGCATAAGAATTGTGATTCTGGGCTGACCGGATGAATTTTCGATACTTTTTGAAAACATGAAGAGATCTAATACAACACCGTTAGGTGGATTAACCAGGTTTATTTTTCTGTTTCAGAAAACTGTCGGGGGTTTCGAACGATAGCTAGCGAATAATGGTGTTGCAGTTGGGTCATTCCATACCAAGTGACCGAACCACTTGTAATCGACTTTCACCGATTTTAATCAAATTTCGTAGATTTGTTTATCTATCGATTATATGTAAAAATCCAAATTTATTTGATGATTGGACAACCTTCGGAAAATGGGAGCACCCCCTGTTTTTGACGATTTGTAAAACCATATTTTTGAACAACTCATATCTCGGACAGTTTTTAAGCTACAAATAACTTCTTTTTATGCATTTTGAAGAGAAATCTTCAAACTTTTTGAGAAAATATCGATTTTGAGTAGAAGTGTTGCCAACTCTATTGTTTTTGCGTTTTAAGTATAAAATCGTATTTTTCTGCCAATGAGTATATTTTATTTAAAAATAACACCAGCATCGTGTTCTCCAGAAAATTTTGTTTAAGAAACACTCGAAACCCCAAGGTACTATGAGCCGTTCTCGAGTTATGGAGTTCGGAATATTATATGATTCATATGGAACTTATCAATCACATGAGATTTTGTTATGCATACTGAACCTTTACCTTTTATGGAATTGCCAAGAATTGGAAGATATTGTTTTCTTCAAATAAATTGTAAAACATGTTACTTGAGCCTTTGAATAGAAAATAATGTACTTGGCAACGTACACTGATAATAATCCTGTAGTAAATACATCAACAGAAACCTGTTTAACTTTACTATGTCAGAATTTAGTAAAGGTAAACCCAAAATAATATCAAAATAAACATATGTCAGTTAAGATTACCATGCAATCAAAGCAAACCAACCACCATGAACCATAGTTATCCCAACCACGAATTTTGTGAACAGAATTATCGTTTTACCATGTTACCATGATTATTCATTGTAAGAGTTACTGCAACTCTGTTTAATGTCATTCTAGTTTTTTTTTTCACCCGGGGCAAATCATTGCCGTAAATTAATTAATTTCTGGAGATAAAATCGATTTTATTCTGACCAACATTAATGTGGTAAGCCAGTTTTTAATCGTTTTATGTGAATGAAAAATAATGCAATGTTTATTTGGGAATGTAGGTTGATTTCGAGTGAAGACGGCACCGAGTTTCGCAACTTGTTCAGTCCGACACGCACGGGAAACATGGCGGTTGGATATGATTTTCGCTACAACGATTATTACGTATTCAATGCAATGCCGATCGACTATGTCGCTAGCCCCAGGAGGATTATTTTAGGGTTTACTGGTTCTACTTCACAACAAAAAAAATGTAGCGGGATTTGTTGCTGAAATTGTAATGTATATGGAGTTCCTTTTTTTAATTCAACACATCTTTTCCTGGATCCGGCATAATTATAAGGACTTATTCGTGCTTCTTCTAAAATTTGTACTGTACTTTATAATTTCTAGTGCGTAGTGTACAATAAAATAGTTGAAGTCTGAATGCTATTTTGTTTTTGGTTATTGTAAACAAGAAAATCCACAATACTATGCAAACCATTCTTCTCAGTTAACTTTACCATGTTCATATTATACCGTGCATAGTAAAATCAAAAACGAAAACGGTCAACCATCCTACGACCTGCCTCCGAGGAACGCATGTTCAGATATACCACAAACATAGTAGTTTCAATTGCGTTTTGCGTTCTACCGAGATCTAGTGGTAAAGTGTTTTTAATTTCACCCTCAGTATGGTACGCGTTACTATGATGTTCTTTTCAGTGTAGTCACTTTGGAAGGAATAGCTTTTCTGTATTGTTGTAGAGCGTACTTTTAAACTATTACTCACATAGATACTATATTATTTCACCTGCTATGGAAAGATTTTTTTTAAATTTTATAAAACATTTATTAATTTCGAAAGCTCTCGGCTCATATCCCGTTGAGCATTACGGAGCCGAAATCTTTATACTATTTTATTCTTACAAAATAACGTTAGATTAAGTGAACCGAAAGACTCGTGTTTCAATCTGGATTAAGGAATACAGTATCACTGTAGGGAAGGAGGAAACGAATAATACTAATTTATGACGATGATGAAAACATTGATGAAGTTCTTGTTTCATTACTGTTACGGGACATAGAAATGAAACAAGAATTTCATCACCGTTAAACAAACATTTTCTTAAAAACAACAAAGGAAAAACAGACGAGAGGCAATTACGACAAAAGAAACGATATGGTTATCTAAAAAACCATGATTAATTTACCTAGCGGTAATGGTGCCTTTCTCGTGCATTATGGAAATAGTATTTTGACCATAACTTTCGAGCCCATAATCCCAACCAGTAAAATTTTAATAGGAAACAATGGGCCAGGATTTCCTGTAAAATGCAACATGGTGCGAACAAATCGGTTAAGGACAAGCCCCTAAATAGTGGATGAGACTTTTTTACGCACACACACATACATACACATATTATTACACACACAGACATCATCTCAATTCGTTGAGCTTGAGTCGATTGGTATACAACACTATGGGTCTCCCGCCTTCTTTAAAAAGATTGTTTTTGGAGCGATTATAAAACATTTCGGTACACTTAGTGTACGAGAAAGGTAAAAATAAATTAGCTCATAAGGAAGTAGACTTTCACTATGTTATTGTGGAAAAATAATGTATGAAAAGGCAAATCATTATGTGAATGGTATTTGAACGTACAGAAGGAGAGGGTTAGTGATTTGTGACAGGTGGGAGGTAAGAGGGTTGAAAATGGCGAAAAACGTTGGATGCAATTTTTAAACGTATTTTGTAGCTATATAAAAGGGAGAAGAAGACCTTAATGTCAATACTAGTCCACTAGAGCAGAATTACCCACGAAAAGTTTTTATCTTACTACTACTTTATCAAACCCACACTTCACAGCACGCAAATGTGATTTGACGATAGCCATGAGCTCTCTCTCACTCACCATGTAATCAAAAATTGTCAACTGTGTGTGTATATTATCAAAGTATGAAAATAGTAGACCAATAACAAACATCATAAAAAGGTCTTCTTTGAGATAATGATTTTATTTGCTGTATTTTGAAAATAAATGGATAATATTTGCTGTTTAACGGCCAACATACTTTCGCTATATTTTTTTGCATTTTATACTCATAGAGAATTCAGATTTTCGTAAACCATGTGACATATTGTTTTAATTTTTAATAGTTGACCCTAAGGATGCCGAAAATCTTTGCAGAAGAAGAAGCCTTGCTGGAACGACGACTAGAAATGTTTATTCTACCAGAACTGCCAAACTACGTGTACCAATAATTCAACTGAGTGTTATTTCAAAAATTTTAATCTTTTAGTGCTGAGGAACAAATTGTAGTTATCCAGATCAAAGAAAAATGAAAAGAGAAATGGTTTTTCCGTCTAACAAGGACAGTGGGATCAAAGCCCGCCGAAGCGGCGGTTACACTCTAATACCTTTTCCGAACTAAATCTATCACATGTTGTACATATGCATAATCGAGTTTCAGACATATGTCGAATTCGTTTTTAAAAAGAACCAGTTCCAACCTAAGTGCTGTCAAAGTGTTTTTTTATTCGCTCAGGTTGGAACTAGGTTCGCACTAGTTCCAACCCCAAAGCTGTCGGGTTCGCACTGTGTTGTTTCACAGTTTCGCACCGGGTTCACCAATACAAATGTACTTCAACTGTCAAAACCACGTGGGTGGGTGGGACTGGGCGGAATAAACAAGCAGAAGGGAGAAACGAAACTGTCTGTTTATTAAAATAAAATGCGCATTGAAAATCTTTTTTTTTTCGGGAATTTTGTGATATTTGTAATTGTAGTTTTAAATGAAATTAATCCAGTACTGTTGTCTAGATTCAGTTTTGAAAATAATTGTTAGGGAAGTTATGTATTCATAAGTTCATTCAGGTTTTCCTCATATTTTGTGTCCTAAATTAGGTCGGTGGATGGAATTATGTAGTTTGAGAATTCCCCTTGAAACCAGTTCACAGAATCCGCTAGGAATTGTTCGAAAAATATAATTGAGGAATACCGAATAGAATTATTTCTCATGCAGAATTTCTTTTGAAATTCTTCCAAAAACTCTTTCGTTCGTTTCAGAATTTTCTTCGGGAATTCTGCCAGAAATTACTTCAGACATTCTTTCAGTAATTCTTTCTTGAATTTTCAGGCATTCCTCCAAATGTTTTCCAAGGGATCTTTCGAGATGAATTCCTTTGGAAATTCTTCTAGGAATATCTTTGAATACTGTTCCAGGATTTTCTCTGGAAGTTGCTTCAGGAATTAATTTGGAAATTCCTAAAATAATTCCTTCAGGAAATCCTTCTGGAATACAGGAACTTACTCGAAGTTTCCTTCAGGAATTGCTCCGCAAGTTTCGTACATGAATTCCCCTGGAAGTACCTTGAACAATTCCTCCGGGATATTCTTGAAAATTGAAAATGCACGGGGCCCGAAATCCGGCGGAAAATTTTCCCGAGGTGTGAGGCTACCTTCATCAGGAGAGGCAGCGAGGAAAAAAAAGCGAATCCGGGGAATTTTTATTTCATGCTTCTGAGTGTTCTCCAAAAAAAAACTTTTGTAGAAATAGATGAATTTTTGTAAAATAGAAAATCTCTTTTACATGAATTCTATACGGAATTCTTGGTATAAAAATGTGCGTGGGATTATTAAATATAATTAAATAGGGGAACTTTTCTGATCTCCATCTCACTGAACATAAATATATTCATCTCATCGGGAAACAAAGAAATACAGCACCAATTTCGTCGCCTCTTTTTGTCAACATGCGTGTTCACTGCTGAAAAAGATCACAAAAATAATGAACAATCCAAATTCCTTTATACGGGAGCTTTTGATGGGATGAATATCGGAGCCATGAAATGAATTCCAGGAGCAGTTCCCCTATTTATATTTGCCCAAAAATAAATTCCACTATCCGCAAAAACAGTACTTGAACATATTTATTTATTTATTATGATCTGATTAGTCAAGGCCAACGCACTGCCAGTGCACTGGATGTCCGCGATCATCTGGATCATATGTTTCGAATCAAAACAAACACGATGCTACGCACACCAACATATCCAATGACAGATGGAACTGAAAATGTTTTTTTATTCAGGGTTCGGGTTGGCACTGACCCAGGTTTAAAAACGAATTCGACAATAGTAAGGACAGTTGACCAGATAGTGCTGGCAGAAACATTGATTTCTTGCATATGATTTCAACAATCAATCTTCAAAGCGTTGTAATATTTCCAGCAATGCTTATTTTTCAGCAAACTCTTTCAGCATCTCTCAGTATTGAGTCAGATGATTGAATTAACGATAAAATGAAGCCGCTAGGAGCATAAATGCAAAAAAAATACATTTTTGCATACTAATCTTCATATAAATTTCAAACGCGATGCTGTAAGTGGAGAAGCAACCAATCGAGCAGAGTATGTGTGTTATGTATGTGTCAATGCGTATATGTGTGTATGTTCGGAAATCAATAAAAAATCTACAATGTTCACAGTGAAAAAAGGACTTTTCATTTTGAAAATCCTGTATCTCAAAATCGGAACATAGTACCTCGGGGTTTTAAGCGTTTCCAATGTAAAAATGGTCAAAGAACACGTTGGTGAGGTTATTTCCTGAATATAAATATACTCATTGGGTAAAAAATGCATTTTTCAAACAAAAACTTAAAAATTGTTCATTTGGCAACACTGCACATCAACAAATTATTTTTTTATAATTTCCTTGAAAAATCTTCTTTCGAATGGTTACCTTAGATTCATTATAGCCCTCACAGTTCCAGAGATATGTACAAAACAATATGATGAGTTTCAAACATTTGTCCGAAAAGGGGGATGGTCTAATTAATCGTGGGAGGTCCAATCACCACGAAATTTTGGTTTTTGGGGTGTAACCCATACATAAACAATTGGTCAAAATTTCATTTAATTCTAAGAAAGTCGATTGCACGTTTGCATTTTTTCTCGGTCACTTCATATGGAATGACCCAGTTACATGATCTGTTAAAAAAATGTTGAGTCGAATAAAATACGACATACAGAGCAAATGTTGGAAGAAAGTTAGAGAAAACAATATTTAATAGAGAACCGGATAGAGGCCGGAAATACTGGACAATGATAAGGTAAGTTATTCAAATTTTACGTAGCTATTACAAAGATCTCAAGGTGATGTCCACAAACCACGAAGTACACCGGGGCAAGTTGAAACGATTTTTTCAAAGTTAAACTTTGAAGTGCTGTAATAAAATCACCTTTTGATAAATTTTGAATCAGTTCGCGGTATTTACTAGTTCGGACCAAAGATTACTCATAGAAAATAAGCAAACTTGCCAAACTTCTTGAAAAATATTTTGTATTCAAAAATTATTTTTTCATATGCATCGTTTCAACTTACCCCGCATAGCGTAATACTTCGTCATAAGTTCACCCTAATAAACCATCCTTGGTAGGGAAGAGTAATGGGGATAATTTTTTGAGAACAAGTGCTCATTACGAGGAAAAGTAGATAAGGAATCTCAAAACTAAATAGTAGTTCATACATGAACCTTTTTTATCATATTTTTAGTGTAGGTTAGGGTTGAATTCATGAAAGGAATGGCAGTAAATCTGCCTCTGGAGCTGCCTTTAATTCCGCTCAGCCCTTTGATGTACCGGAACAAAGTAGGTTTGTGTATGTTGAAGAAACGAGCCGATTCTGCTAGTGACATTCGGTTGTCCCGCACGGCAGCTACAGCCTCATTCAGTGCTTCCTTGGAATATGTGGACAACATTTTACAGATGTATTTACCATCCATGTTGAATTCCGGATTAAAACATTACATTTAATTGCAAGAATTACGTCTTGATTCGTTGTTTCAAATAGCCCCGCATTACTCATTTTGTTTGCCCCGATAGGATGAAAATGCGGAGCAATTTGAAACGCACAAAATCTAAGGAATTAACCATTTCTTCCATCGATTTTTCATAAGCATTAAGCTTGTATAAGATTGAATGATGACTTACCGTGAACATTTGATGGAAAAATACTTCCAAACAATATTAAAAGACTTATTTCATTGGTGGGTTGAATTTTATAAAGGACGGAAAGTAAACAATGGCAGGAAGTGGGTTTAGAAGTTGCAATCCTCCGGGAATGACAGTCCAAAGGTACGTTTTGGAGATTAGTATGTTTAAAAAATAACCAGAGTATTCGGCCATTTCTGGTGTAAATTAGAGCTTCCGTTTAAACAACCCGCATTTCAACTTGCCCCGGTGTACCTTATACCAAATTTTCACATTTTTCAACCCCTCTACCCCTAATTTTTGTAGACTTTTCCGAAACCTCTCCCTGCCCTCCTTGGATTTTACGATTTTAAGTTTTTCATATTTTGTGAAACATCATGTGTTGTGCAGAGCAGTATCGTGGATCCCAGCGCCCTTAGCGGAACCTTTATTAAGCGCCTCTTACTTTTTGCAGAGCAGAGAGACTAAAACATATATTTTTGCAATTCCTGATCATAATACCTGGTTTACAGTTGGCGTTTGAGTTATAAAACGGCCTACTTTTCCATACCAATGACATCGGTGCTTTAATGAACATTATGCAACTCAAAAAGGTTGCATTAAATCCATTATAGCACCCATTTGGGTACTATAATGGAAAACCAGATTAGAATAAAAGTTACATGACCACATTTAGCACATGGGTGAGTGTTCAAATAGTGTATTCTCTGTGTCACGTAATAAATGAAATAATTTTATGGGCATGACATCAAATTCTCCAAAGACAGGTTTATCTATCGCTTTATGGTCTATCGAGCAATCTGTTTGTTTTCTGCAGAAACATGATTTCTTGGCAAGATTGATCATGTGAAGTAAATAAAATTGTATCATTTTGGTACAGATTTATCATATTCAAGCCCATTTTTCGTCATTGCAAAAAATAGCGCGCACAACTCGTTTCAAAACTCGATTTTTTCAGCACTCGTTCGTAGTATTAACTAAACGTACGGATAAACCCCTGGGCCGATCCGGATAAGTCCCTGGACCGACGCACTGAGGAGTGTTTCAGTCCAAACCCTGGCCTTTTTTTTAGATATTTCCGTATTATTTTTCGTTTTTGAACTCTCAAATAATAATAGTAAGTTGCCAAGGGATTTTTGAAACAATATTGCTTACTTGTAAGTAATTCTGTCCAAACTTCACCATAATTTCAATGCTAGTTTAATCGAAATTGTGCATGAAAAAAAACGTTCACGTTTTATCGTGTTTTTCTTGGTTTTTAGTGATTACGGTGTTCTTCGTAGATCATGTTTTTCTTTTGAAATCCTTATTCAGATTGCTATCAGAAATCAAGGTGGGTGTGGTCCTTGATTTCAATCTAGGATAAAAATCACTAAAGCATGAGGATTACTACTCCTGGCCACGCCCATCTTCACCGTAACTTGGGAGGGGAAGGAAGTGTTGGTGTAGTACTTACTTAACGAGAGGGCCCCGACTCAGCGACACCCTCATAAGTACCACGGAGTTGGATATTGGGGAAGGTATTCGTTGGGTCATGATTTGCCTGTAGCTGACAATGTGACCGTGGTAGATCTTACACCGTAACACACCACGTAAAAGGTGTTTACCCAGCGTTACGGGGGGTAGTTCCCGAGATAATCGTCTGATAAGAGCTTAAATTTGACTTATTTTGAACCAGTGAATTTGAGAATAATTTGTAAAAATTTCCCATAGAAAAATACTGAACTTTTGCAACCAAATCACCCCCCCCCCATGGCCTGGCGCCCTTGGCAGGGGCACACGCTACGGCACTGGTGTTGTGCAATTCACGTGGAGATCAGTCACGTGTTAAGTAACTCAATTATCGAAATCCATTTTAGAATAAAAACATTACAACGAAAATGAAATTTCAAACAGAACGAAATCATGGCAGCTAGAACCTGATCATAAAGTCAACCCAGGTTTTTTTTACACGGTGTGGTTTTAGTCGGGTAAGACCTTTAGGTTAATAAAACGAAAAAAATCACAAAAACAAAGAAATCTCAGGTGGTATTTAAAAAGCTGTGAATGAATTCCAACCGCGTAATGATAGGAAATGGGGCCCTCCTTAGCCGTGCGGTAAGACGCGCGGCTACAAAGCAAGACCATGCTGAAGGTGGCTGGGTTAGATTCCTGATGCCGATGCTAGGCAATTCCTACCAACTCGCACTTCGTCAACTGCAGTCTATAGTAAAAATAATCGCTGTCGATGAAGGTCTTCGTGTCCCATTTACGAGGAGTACGAAAGTCTGGGCTATATTGAGGACGTGCGCGTCGTGTCATCCGCGGTTTTTTTTATCCCATCTATCGTACTCGTTGGATTCCCTCGTCGTTCCATCCATTTGTCATTGGACGAGATTCTTTTTGTCGGACAGAGTAGTTAAGAATCGTAATACACTGCTGCGATGCATTGAAAGCAGCACACGGCTGCTACATCTACGACGTCTAAATCGACGAATTTGGACAGTACCACAGCCATCTACTGACAGCCAAATCTCGTATCGTTCCACTACGTTTACAGTCAATTCCTAGACTTAAACTGTACGTCGCTCGGCTCGACAGCCAGTTGAAGGATAATCTTCGGAGGACAACAGATTGAACCTCCAACGTTTTGGAGGTTTGTTTTACACTACTGGTTGAAATCCCTGTAAAATGTCTGGAAGGTCTTCGTTTCCAATCGGGTCGTAGAGATTTGGTGCGTTCAACGTCGAAGTCATCACTCTACGACCTGAGGTTGTTCGTAGATCATATTCAAACCCGCGGTCATACTCGCAATCACCTGTCAGGTGGCCGTAAATCAAAATTTGACTTCATCCGTTTCTACGATGAACAGAAGAGAATACCCAAAGGCTCACCCAAAGCTAAGTGCTTTCATCACCGCGACGGCGACAACAAGTCGCCGCGACTATACGGCTGGGCTGGGTCACTGCATGCAATGATCCATTTAGAAATCCATATTACCGGGGACAGAATCACGATTGCCAAGCGACGGCAACAGTTGCGTTGCGTCGCGTTTGTTTGAGGGAACCTTAATGCGTTATTACTACTAACGTAGCCAATTATTGGGATTTTATAGGCCACAACTGAACAAAAGCCTTTGGTAACAACGGTATGATTACGTTATGCTGTCTGCCAATGCAATGGTTATAACACGTTATGATACCATGAATGCAGCCTTGATGGTATTCTATAGCCCCACAGATAAGCTTCATCTAAGTTATTCTATTTTATTTATTTATATCCAGATTCGCAAGATAATGTGTCAATCACCCCTTGGACTACTGATTTGCACAGCCCACATTTAAAACCACTGTGAATGACTGACTGATTAACGCATGGGAGATCTTCCAATGATAATTGCAACTGAACACACTCTTTTCTTTCCTGTCGAATTGTAAATGCTTATAGTAGCAGAAGGTACTTCACTGTATTCATGCTGTAATAAACGGCTTGTATATCTCTATTTACTGACTGTCGTTGCGCCATTTAGATGAGCAGTGCAATATAAACAGAGAGGTATCATTCAGCGAAGTGTTTGACGTTGTCGTTCAGTAAATATATATCATTGGTGGAAAAATTACTGACATCGGGAAGTTATGCTCATTTTACTATAGACAGGTGGATCCAATAGTGGATCCAGTTGAAGTGGCATTTTTGATCGATTTTCTATACAGCTGTCATTATCGACACTTAAGGTCACTCCTGACGGAATCCAATTTTCAAAGTACTCGCGTTTTCATGGGCACACCATCCGATACGGAAGCAACGCACAACTGTCATTTTTATTTTTCTGCTTTGCTGCGTCGCAGCATGCGTGAAAAAATAAAAATGACAGTTGTGCGTTGCTTCCGTATCGGATGGTGTGCCCTTGAAAACGCGAGTACTTTAAAAATTGGATTCCGTCAGGAGCGACCTTAACCAGAGATCTGCGAAGTACAAAAAAAATGTTAAAATGACAATGTGATGAATAAACTTTATGTTTGATTGCATCTTGTTTCACTATATGCTATTTACTCAAAAAATACAGGGTGTTTGTTTCCTGAGTGTGCATATTTTGGGGGCAGCTTGGGGACCCCAAAACATGAAAAAGTGCCCATGGAACATAGGGTCGGAAATCACTGCTAAGTGAGTTAATCAAAATTCTATGTTTTAATTTTTGGTCAACTTTACCAACCTCTATCTCATTAACCATTGATCGTATAATCTCAGTCAGCCACAGAACGAAAGCTTAAAGTCTAAGCTTTTTAGCTTCGTTGACCTTATGTTGATAAAAGTGGTTTTAAGTACAGTAATTATGCAAACTTTCGAAAAAGTGTCAAAAATAACGTGCTTTTTCTTATAATTTAGTGATTTTTCATCAATACATTCGATATTATGAAAAATTTCTTCTACAAAACATTCTTATGCTTCTTTGCTTCCAAAATGTCCTTTGGTGGAACATTGTATGGTTTGTAGTTTACCCGTAATTTTCAATTTAAAATAATTAAGAAAAATCATCGAACAGCAATTTTCATCGCGATGTTTGCTTCAAAATGTTGGTTGGCAACCCTACCTGTTCGGGCGTTCGTTGCTTGCACGTGGTGCGATCGTTTGTAAACACCATGCATGCCGCTAATGCCGTGCAGAAGTGAGGTTCAAAAAACAATGGATCAGCTGATAGAAAAATTGGTTATTTTTTAACCAGGGCGTAAATTGTTTAAATAAATCGCACGTTTGTGTGATTAACTTTGAAGAGCATAAGTGTTGAATTTGCAAACTATCCACGCTGTCTGATGTAAGGCTTATCTGTTAGAAGCGGCCATAATTTATTTACAAATAATGCTTTTTCATCAGTAATTAACTATCATTTTTATTTTGTTTTCGCCCAAATCGGATGATACCTTGATAATAAAATCCGACGCATGTAGGCAAACGATTGACGAATGACTTCGTATTTGACTTGGTTGCTTCTGGTAGGGGGGCGGAAAATTTTCATTCAGTTGTAGTCGTCCTCAGGGATGCCAGATATACAGACATGTCTGTATTTATACAGACTTTTGGTCTTGCATACAGACATCATGCAGATTACAGACATTATACAGACTTTTGGTTCATGTTACAGACTTTTACAGACATTTGTTATCTTTGGAGGAAAACCGAAGCAGAAAAAATCGCATGAAAACCTAAGAATCTGCGATGATGATTCCAGTATAAATTAAAACTTAATGGGG
Organism: Armigeres subalbatus; assembly: GCF_024139115.2. NCBI lineage: Eukaryota > Metazoa > Arthropoda > Insecta > Diptera > Culicidae > Armigeres > Armigeres subalbatus. The sequence goes on from NC_085139.1 coordinate 156,334,117, forward strand.
ACACGGAAGGTATTTCCGTCCTTCGTCGTAGGGGCTAAAACCAACGAAAGCAACGTACATTTGCTAGAACTCCACTATAGTTTCTCCACGTTTCTCCTGAGATTACGATTTGGTACGTATGAGTTTTACAAAAAGTGTCTTTTTATTGGTTTTCGAGACTATGACGGGACTTCCGAATCGAACTTTCTTCCGAAGTTTTATCTGTCAAACTAATTGATGCATTGTTTAGCGCATCATTAGGTGAATCCAGCGCACTACTTCCCAAGTTGGGAAAGTTGCCTGTATCTGGAGAAAAATACAACTTCGGTATAAAAGTCGTTCTAACTTTGTTCCGGATACACAATAGTACAGAAAGGGCTGCTGCCGAAATTATTGAAGGGCCGACTGTGCCCGATTCGGAGCCGGGAGATGATCTGCTGTTCTTTAAAATAGGGAAGCTCTACGGGCATGCCCACGCCGATGTGGTCCCTTAAATTTTCCTGAGGTAAAAGGATGTAGTTGTCCAGTTTTTCCCAGTTTTCTCAAATGATTTTCTTCATGCAGGTTTTGACATCACCAAACGGGACGGATCGGATGTCGTGGAATGTTGGCCCTGATGTCCGACTTCGGCAAGGCGATCCGCCTTGTTGTTGCCAGGCACTCCGCAGTGCCCAGGATCCAAGGAAAGGTCGTGTTCGAGAGCATGTTCGCTAAGATGCTTTGGATCCTGTTGTGCTTAGGCTTGTCACTCTGGACTATGGAGATGGCGCTGGCAGAGTCTAAAAGTACGGCTGGATGGTGTTGCGAGTAACAATTCTGAGGCGACTCGGACGTAGGAATTGAAGGACCTCCTGTTGTTGGTTAGATGAGGATGAGACACGGTCCGTATCACGTTGTCTCGGGTCCAACAATTTACTTTGAGTTCGCGAAAATGCGAAAAGAACGAGAGTCTCCAATCAATGGAGACTCTGAGAACCTCCACAATATTTTTGTTGCAGATGGGTTAGTCACCCAATTGATGGAATGAGGACGTGTCCTCGAAAGCATTTGCTGGTTGTCAGAGTCTACCAAGTTTCGGAAAAAGCAAGGAGGTTGCCGAAAATCCCCATTTTGCCACTGTTAGAAGTCCTGATGAAGGCCTTGGAAATGTTCTAGATCCGCGTGCTTGCCGTCGTTTATAGGCGTTGTGCAGTACATCTTCCAGATACGCGAAGTATGTGCCCGTGCTGTATTCCGGCGGAACGCTTGTTAGCGAAAGCCGAACCTATTATCGACTTCTAATTTACAGCCGCTGATTTACAAACCTTTCCACGGCTTTGAAGACACCTCTTGTCAGAGAAACAGACCGGTACATTGTGACATATCGAGAGGAAATGTTGTTTTTGTGGATGGATACAACGTGGCTTTTCCCCCATTTATCCGGAAAGATTCGATCAGACCATGCTTGGTTGATCAACCTCAGAACCAAATATTGGCCAAGTTGGGAAAGTTTTTGATAATGAAATAACCAACCATAGAGACCTGATGATTTTTCATTACTCATTGAGAGGGCGAAGCCAGCTCTGAGGCGGAGAACGCAGAATTGAAATTGGCGTTTTGTGAATCCGGGGAACAAAATAAATAATCGCTAATGGAAACTAAATGAATTACAATTATTTTTATTAAACATTATTAATTATTTCACGGAACGAAAACTTATTTCGAATTTCCAGATTATTGAAGCCTTGATATTCGATGATATCAAAAATGTATGGTTGTGAGTAATTTTATATATCAAGTATACCTCTGAAGCCCCATACAGACAAATACAGACATTTTACTGAGATTAAAACAGACATTTAAAAATTGTATCTGGCATCCCTGGTCGTCCTGCGGTGACGATATGGCATGATTTGTTTATGCGGGTGCTTTACTTTTTTGGAATTATTTTAATTTCAGTGATTCCGGGTCATGGACATTTTAGTGTATTCTTAAACTAAACAAAATGGTATTTATGGGAATCCGATTAAGAGTCGTCCGTGGGTACTTTCGGGAGGAGTGATGCATGAGAATTCGACTAATCAGTTTATTTTTGAATTTTTTGGGCTCTGGTAAATTTCTGTGAATTCGGTTGTTCTAATGAAACTACAATCCGCTTTTTAGAAATACGATTGAATCTCCTGAGAGTCTTTGTGGGTTTTGGGAATCCGGGTGCATGTGGATAGATTTATAAGGCTCTGGATGGATTCTGGAGAAACCTGCGTGGATTCGTAAAAATCCGGAAACAATGAGTTTTTGGTGACATTTTCATTTTAAAATTTCCGCGTTCAAAAATCCCGGAGGATTCTGAGGAATCCCGGTGGATTCTGAGGAATCCCGGAGGATTCTAAGGAATCCCGGAGGATTCTAAGGAATCCCGGAGGATTCTAAGGAATCCCGGAGGATTCTAAGGAATCCCGGAGGATTCTAAGGAATCCCGGAGGATTCTAAGGAATCCCGGAGGATTCTAAGGAATCCCGGAGGATTCTAAGGAACCCGGAGGATTCTAAGGAATCCGGAGGATTCTAGGAATCCCGGAGGATTCTAAGGAATCCCGGAGGATTCTAAGGAACTCGGAGGATTCTAAGGAATCCCGGAGGATTCTAAGGAATCCCGGAGGATTCTAAGGAATCCCGGAGGATTCTAAGGAATCCCGGAGGATTCTAAGGAACCTGGAGGATTCTAAGGAATCCCGGAGTGATTCTAAGGAATCCTGGAGGATTCTAAGGAATCCCGGAGGATTCTAAGGAATCCGGAGGATTCTAAGGAATCCCGGAGGATTCTAAGGAATCCCGGAGGATTCTAAGGAATCCCGGAGGATTCTAAGGAAAGCGGGAGGATTCTAAGGAATCCCGGAGGACTCTAAGGAATCCCGGAGGATTCTAAGGAATCCCGGAGGATTCTAAGGAACCTGAGGATTCTAAGGAATCCCGGAGGATTCTAAGGAATCCCGGAGGATTCTAAGGAATCCCGGAGGATTCTAAGGAATCCCGGAGGATTCTAAGAATCCTGGAGGATTCTAAGGAATCCCGGAGGATTCTTAGGAATCCCGGAGGATTCTTAGGAATCCCGGAGGATTCTTAGGAATCCCGGAGGATTCTTAGGAATCCCGGAGGATTCCAAGGAATCCCGGAGGATTCCAAGGAATCCCGGAGGATTCCAAGGAATCCCGGAGGATTCCAAGGAATCCCGGAGGATTCCAAGGAATCCCGGAGGATTCCAAGGAATCCCGGAGGATTCCAAGGAATCCCGGAGGATTCCAAGGAATCCCGGAGGATTCTAAGGAATCCCGGAGGATTCTAAGGAATCCCGGAGGATTCTATGAATCCGGAGGATTCTAAGGAATCCCGGAGGATTCTAAGGAATCCCGGAGGATTCTAAGGAATCCCGGAGGATTCTAAGGAATCCCGGAGGATTCTAAGGAATCCCGGAGGATTCTAAGGAATCCCGGAGGATTCTAAGGAATCCCGGAGGATTCTAAGGAATCCCGGAGGATTCTAAGGAATCCCGGAGGATTCTAAGGAATCCCGGAGGATTCTAAGGAATCCCGGAGGATTCTAAGGAATCCCGGAGGATTCTAAGGAATCCCGGAGGATTCTAAGGAATCCCGGAGGATTCTAAGGAATCCCGGAGGATTCTAATGAATCCCGGAGCATTGTAAGGAACCCCCGAGCACTCTAAGGAGCCCTCGAGGATTCTAAGGAATCCCGGAGGATTCTAAGGAATCCCGGAGGATTCTAAGGAATCCCGGAGGATTCTAAGGAATCCCGGAGGATTCTAAGGAATCCCGGAGGATTCTAAGGAATCCCGGAGGATTCTAAGGAATCCCGGAGGATTCTAAGGAATCCTTAGGATTCTAAGGAATCCCGGAGGATTCTAAGGAATCCCGGAGGATTCTATCTAAGGAACCCGGAGGATTCTATCTAAGGAATCCCGGAGGATTCTATCTAAGGAATCGGAGGATTCTATCTAAGGAATCCCGGAGGATTCTATCTAAGGAATCCCGGAGGATTCTATCTAAGGAATCCGGAGGATTCTATCTAAGGAATCCCGGAGGATTCTATCTAAGGAATCCTGAGGATTCTATCTAAGGAATCCGGAGGATTCTATCTAAGGAATCCCGGAGGATTCTATCTAAGGAATCCCGGAGGATTCTATCTAAGGAATCCCGGAGGATTCTATCTAAGGAATCCGGAGGATTCTATCTAAGGAATCCCGGAGGATTCTATCTATGAATCCTGAGGATTCTATCTAAGGAATCCCGGAGGATTCTATCTAAGGAATCCCGGAGGATTCTATCTAAGGAATCCCGGAGGATTCTATCTAAGGAATCCCGGAGGATTCTATCTAAGGAATCCCGGAGGATTCTATCTAAGGAATCCTGGAGGATTCTATCTAAGGAACCCGGAGGATTCTATCTAAGGAATCCCGGAGGATTCTATCTAAGGAATCCCGGAGGATTCTATCTAAGGAATCCCGGAGGATTCTATCTAAGGAATCCCGGAGGATTCTATCTAAGGAATCCCGGAGGATTCTATCTAAGGAATCCCGGAGGATTCTATCTAAGGAATCCCGGAGGATTCTATCTAAGGAATCCCGGAGGATTCTATCTAAGGAATCCCGGAGGATTCTAAGGAATCCCGGAGGATTCTTAGGTATCCCGGAGGATTCTTAGGTATCCCGGAGGATTCTTAGGTATCCCGGAGGATTCTTAGGAATCCCGGAGGATTCTAAGGAATCCCGGAGGATTCTAAGGAATCCCGGAGGATTCTAAGGAATCCCGGAGGATTCTAAGGAAATTGCTGTTCGATGATTTTTCTTAATTATTTTAAATTGAAAATTACGGGTAAACTACAAACCATACAATGTTCCACCAAAGGACATTTTGGAAGCAAAGAAGCATAAGAATGTTTTGTAGAAGAAATTTTTTTCATAATATCGAATGTATTGATGAAAAATCACTAAATTATAAGAAAAAAGCACGTTATTTTTGACACTTTTTCGAAAGTTTGCATAATTACTGTACTTAAAACCACTTTTATCAACATAAGGTCAACGAAGCTAAAAAAGCTTAGACTTTAAGTGTGCTGAGTGTGCTGACTGACTTTTCTGTGTGCTGACTGAGATTATACGATCAATGGTTAATGAGATAGAGGTTGGTAACGTTGACCAAAAATTAAAACATAGAATTTTGAATAACTCACTTAGCAGTGATTTCCGACCCTATGTTCCATGGGCACTTTTTCATGTTTTGGGGTCCCCAAACTGCCCCCAAAATATGCACACTCAGGAAACAAACACCCTGTATATATTCAGGTAGGAAAACGATTTCCCTCCAAAATATGAATTTGTGAAAAGCTTTTGTTGGCTGGAGAGCTTGTACTCCTACCGAAACCGATCGCTTTGGGCTAATTCAACACACGCCCCGTGATTTGGGCATTTTGGGCATCCGTCAACAAATCAGTTGCAGGGCCTGACACCAAACCATGTACTTTGTCTTAATTTCGTTTCTCTGCCCGGCAGATCTCGTAATCGTACCTCGAGTGCAATGTTCAACAGTAAATTGGAAAACGTATCACCCTACTTCATTCCATCTGAGGTAACAAGAGAGATTGACATTTTGTCTGCAATTCGAATACTCGATTTCGACCCATCAAGCCATCAGCCTAATGAATTTCGACGGCAAACCGTGCTCATACATTATCGGCTGTATCACTTCGTTTGACTGAGTCGTGCGCAGCTTTGAAATTAATAAACAGACGATAAGTCTGCAAGTTGTACTTACGGAATTTATCAATGATCATCCTCTGATACCTTAATGATCGACCCTCAAGAAAACATGCCTGGTTTTTTCCCGACGAAGGGCTCGTCATGCGGTCTCAGTCTGTTAAACACAATAAGCAACAGAGTTTTGTACGCCGAGTTCAGTAGGATAATCCATTTGTTGTAATTGGTACAGACTAGGAAGTGACAATCTAGTCTGTACCCTTTCTTATAGATCGGGCATATGAGGTCATCCAACCTATTGGTAGGCAGTGTATAATCTTCCAATATTTTCTGAGTAATGTGGTGGGTCGATTGTTGCAATTGCTTCCAAGTTTTTAAATCTCGATCCGGATCTCGTCCTTCTCAGCAGCTCTACTATTTTTCAGCTCATGTAGTGCCATCATTACCCCATTCAGTGTTAGTGGTTTCACAGCTGGATCGTCGCGGTCGTCGACTATGTCCATCCTATTTCTTAATACACTTCGTTTTCACCGTTCAACAAATCCTTAAAATGTTCCTTTATAATTTTGTCTGTCAGCAAATTCCCCTCTAGGGTAAAAGCCACCCCGAGTAGATGAAAATAGCTCAATAATATCAAATTTTGATTAAATAGCAAAGTGAGATATGGATATGATTCATTCATTTAATTTATTTAGACTAAGGCCGAAGTGGCCGGTGCAGTATATAAGAGTCTTCTCCATTCGGCTAGGTCTATGGCTACACGCCAACCACGCAGTCTACGGAGGGTCCGCAAGTCATCTTCCACCTGATTGATCCACCTTGCCCGCTGCGCACCTCGCCTTCTTGTGCCCGTCGGATCGTTGTCGAGAACCATTTTAGGACTACCGGTCTAATGAGCGTTTTGTAGATTGTCAGTTTGGTACGGCTGCGAACTCTATTCGATCGGAGCGTCTTACGGAGTCCAAAGCATGTACGATTTCCAGCCACTATGCGTCTCCGAATTTCTCTGCTAGTATCATTTTCGGCAGTCACCAGTGAGCCCAAGTACACAAATTCTTCTACCACCTCGATTTCGTCACCACCGATGCAAACTCGCGGTGGGTGGCTCACATTGTCTTCTCTTGAACCGCTTCCTATCACGTACCTCGTCTTCGACTTGTTGATGACTAGTTCGATCCGCTTAGCTTCCCTCTTCAGTCTGATATAGGCTTCCTCCATCTTCTGAAAGTTACGTGCCATAATATCTATGTGGATATGATTCATATGAGAGTTAAAATATCAGACGACAATATTAATATTGCACTAAAACATCATGAGGATATCAAGTTAAGCTATTTGTAAATTAATATGGTAAAATCACAAAATCTCAAATCTCATCGGCGATTCAAATCATGCGTGAATCAAATCCCATCAGAATCATGGCCCAGAGATTCGTCCATGCTTCGAATTGCGATTTGCAACATTGCATGATTTTTACATGTTCTTCATTGTTGAATGCATTGAAATAACCTTTTCGCTTAAAACAATGGCTAATAAATCCATATGTAAACAAAATATACGCCTCGATTGCGTTTCGACGCTTTCTCGAGCGAAATCATTTTTCGGCGAGTGAGCAAAGCGACGCGATTCTGTCCGAGAAACTCAAGCGCGATGCTCTCCCTACAGAATCGCAAGCGAGTTAGCAACGAATATTCAGTGGAAGGATACGGACCGGAACAATTAGGAAGCTCGGTTTATGGAACTGCAAATTTCGCATATTGGCCGATGTGTTCGAGAACCGTGGCATCGTAGCGCTAAAGGAAGTTCGTTGGAAGGCGCGTGATCGTATGGTGGACTAGTTCAACCTTGTATGGGGAAAAAAAAGTTGTCAATTTCTACGGGTCACTCCCAGGATTATGTCTTTGGGTGAGAAAATCAAGATCCGAAATTTTCAATCTAGACAGCAGAATCGAGAGCTTACTGGGATCATCATGACTTAGATGGGCGGTGCGCGATTGGTTCGCCGACGCGGAACCAGTGCACAGTGGCTAAAATCGTGTTTTGAGCGCGTTTAATTAATAGTACCTTTATTATGCAATTTAGCGTAATGGTGTCTTCTAGACATTTGATCATTAAGTTGATGCGCTTCCTTAAAGGTATTCAGCTTAATGATCAATCCCCCTTCCGCTTCACAACATATAAGGTGTGATGCTTCATAAAGTTGTAGCAAAAGTTCTCCTGAAAAACTTTGTCGAAGACACCAAGTTCATGGATCCGTTACTTTCGGAGATTTTTTACGTTTTATGCTGACAACCCCTTAAAATGTTGTTTTCATCATATCTTTTTCACTTTAATTTCTATATTTTTTGCATGTTCTAGAATATATTAAAATACGCCGTTTGGTGGCTTTTGTGACTTAAAAACTTGAAAAATGAAAAAGTTATAACAGTTTTATTGGAATTTTTTAGCCATATTTGATTTAATTGCTACTTGATAATGGGCAAATTGTGGCAGTCAATCTAATACGCATAACAAAGTACATGCAATCAACTTTATATTAATACCTGAACTGTGCAAATGTAAGGAATGTTTCATCAATAACCATTTCCTACAATGCAAGGTAGAAATCAATCACCCACCAAGCAGCTGATGAACTAATGCACCATTCGTCTCCATGTACTTGTACGATTTTTTTTCCTTGTCGGGTATTTTTTTATCACTGCGACCATTCTTTTGATCTATTGTAATATATTCCCCTTTTTTTCTAGCTATGTCACTATGGCGTATCGCTATTGGTTGTTTGACTAACAGCTTCTCCCCAACACGGCTCAGCTTTTCGAATGAAATGCACCACCGAATTGAGATTTTTTCTACCAAGCTCAAGTGGTTCTATAAGCCCATTGGTGAAGAACTTTTGACTTGTTCGAAAAATTGTCGGACAACGGCATAACAGATGCTCCGAGTCTTCTTTTTCTGTGTCACAGAAGCGACATAGATCATTTTGAAGTTTCCCTATAAGCTTCAAATGATATCGACTCGGACCTGTAATGAGACCCGTAAAAGTGCTTAGGTCTCTTTTAGATAATTCTAAGATGTTACGAGTCATGAAAACATTTGGAGTGATAAAGGGTTTCGATTGCCTGGCATTAGTTGCGTTCCTAAATTTGGTTTCTATTTTCATAGATTCCCATCTTCAGCTCCATACGAAGAGAAGAAGTTGGTAAGCTGCAAAAGGTTCCGGTCCTGTAAAACCGACTTGATGATCCGAGTCTCGCCAGCATATCGGCTTTTTCGTTACCATCTATTCCACAGTGTCCTGGAACCCAATATAGATTGACTTGGTTCCGACAAGACAATTTTTGGAGGGACTGAATGCATTCTCAAACTTGTTTTGAAGTGCATGTTGCCGACTTGTACGATTATACACCCAGGTTTTTTTTCTACGCGGTTGGATTTCTTTAATTTCTCGGTTAACCAGAACTTTCACAGCTTTTTAAATACCCCCTGAATTTTCTTTGATTTTTTGTGTTTTTTTTTCGTGGGGTTAACTCATTGTTTCATTGACGCTGACGCTGAGGTCTCAAACGACTAAAACCAAACCGTGTAGAAAAACCTGGGTGTACATCGAATATGTTCAAAACTTGTTGGCATAAAAATCAGTAAATCTCTTAAAGTAGTGAAATTACTAACTTGGTGTCTTCGACAAAGTTTTTCAGGAGAACTTTTGCTACAACTCTCGCGAAGTCGTATACCTTCTGTGGGTTTGAGAGTTACTGTGAGGTGTACACCTCACATTTACTTTCAGCGTGTGATTATATATTAACAAATCAGTGTGTCAATTGATGATCAGCAAGCGCCCTCTTCTTGTCAGATCTACTTGGCGTGCAGACGCACTCACGGAAAGCTGCTGTCATCGCATTTAGATCCGGCCATTTTGGCGATCCTGCCTGGTTTATTTTTCAATTCTGACGATGATTTCAATAGGTGAGTAGAATTCAAGGGGTTATTAAAATATTGGATGGTTTAAAAAAATCACAAGGTAAAGTGGTTTGTATTACCACAAAGGTGGTTTGGAAAATCGCAAAGCGCGTCGGGACGACCGCTGGAAAACGGATTGTGGTTCGAAAAATCACAAAGCGCGTCTGGAGACCCCTAGAAAACGTATTGTGGTTTGGAAAAACGGAACAGCGTCGGGACGACCGCTAGAAAACGGATTGTGGTTTGAAAAATCATTAAGCGCGTCAAGAAGACCGTTGGATAACGGATTGTGGTTTGGAAAATCATAAAGCGCGTCAAGAAGACCGCTGGATAACGGATTGTGGTTTGGAAAATCACAAAGCGCGTTTGGAAGACCATTGGAAAACAATTTGTGGTTTGTAAAATCACAAAGTGCGTCGGGACGACCGCTGGAAATATCGAATTGTGGTTTGGAAAATCATAAAGCGCGTCAAGAAGACCGCTGGAAACGAATTGTGGTTTGGAAAATCATAAAGCGCGTCGGGATGACCGCTGGAAAACGGATTTTGGTTTGGAAAATCACAAAGCGCGTTTGGAAGACAGTTAGTAAACGATTTGTGGTTTGAAAAACAGAAAGCGCGTCGGGACAACCGCTGGAAAACGAATTGTGGTTTGGAAAATCATAGAACACGTCGGAAGACCGCTGGAAAACGAATTGTGGTTTGAAAATATAGAGCGCGTCGAGACGAACGCTGGAAAAACGGATTGTGATTTGGAAAACATAAAGTGCGTCTGGAAGACCGTTGGAAAACGGTTTGTGGTTGGGAAAATCACAAACCGCGTCGGGAAGACCGTTAAAACGGATAGTGGTTTAGAAAATCACAAGCGCGGCTGGAAGTCAGCTGGAAAATTGATTGTGGTTTAGAAAAATACAAGTGCGTTTTGGAGTGGTGCTTTTTGGAATGGTGCTGTGATTTGGAATACAAGAGGCGTCTGGGAGACTCCCAAGGTGAGTGCTGATTTTGGTTAAATTGATTTGGTTTGATATTTATACACTTAGCGGCTTTAGTGTACATGAGACTATCAGTTGAGCAAGGTACCTGGTACTGGGAATTTGGTTTCATCGGTATCCGCTAAGCTGCGGAGGACGACGGAGGTCCTTCGTAGCTTAGTAGGGAAAGCACCTGCCTAGCGTACTGGGGTCGTGGGATCAAAGCCCACCGAAGGGGCGGTTACCCTCCAATACCTTTTCCGAACTAAATCTATCACATGTTGTACATATGCATAAACGAGTTTCAGACATAGTAATTAATTTCCACTCCGGGTGGCTTAATATCCGGCATATAGGCAATTAACTTTGAATCTACTGAGGCAAAATATATTATCTTGAAGTTTATTTTGGAATTTACTGACTTAGTTGTCATAGCGGAATTACCCGTTGGATCTGATTTAAGTATGAATTCTCATTCAAAGGGGCCCTCCTTAGCCGTGCGGTAAGACGCATCGTGTTAGCCTCATGATATACGAATGCAAAAATGGTAACTTGGCTTAGAAACCTCGCAGTTAATAACTGTGGAAGTGCTTAATGAACACTAAGCTGTGAGGCCGCTCTGTCCCAGTGTGGGGATGTAATGCCAATAAGATCTCATTCAAATATAATATCTCTGCGAAAATTTAGATAAATATCATTTTCTTGGCCGTTGAACGGAAGTTCGACATCGATATGTTGAAGGTCAGCTTGATGGTGTTCCTATACACGAGGATGATAGTTGGATTCAATTGAGGTAGTAAGATATTTTGATTATTGCTGCAATTATTGAGCCTATAGTGTGACTCCTGTGGATGCTTCAGTGTGAGTACCGAGATTTCGACAACTGATCACTACTGGCAAACATTGAATTGGTGTACAACGAGATGGTAAAGAGAAAGACATCAAAAATGACGTCGATTACATGTGAGATCGCATAAAGTTGATTTGGAAAAGTTATTCACAATTATTAGTAGATTTGGAGAGGTTTAATTAATAGAAGGTTGTACACGACGATAATATGTGAGCTGTATATAAACATGAGTTGCTAAACTCATCACTGTTACTAGCTTCTGCTGTAAGTAGAAAATTACCCAAAAAACCGTAGAATATGAATATGATCGTAGAATAATAGTCTTGTTGTCGCAGGGAGCCAATTGAGGTCCGTTGAGAATAAAGGTACTAGGGAATCGGTCCAAGGTGCAAGGAGCAAACTAGATGTAAGGTAAATGGTGGCAAGTTGGTAATTGAAATTAATTGAAATTAAATTTCAGCTTGAAGCTGCGCTTACACTAAGCTGCTTTAAAGGTGTTTGCATTTCCTAGTATCGATTTCCCAACACTATATGTTCCTAGAAAGATCAATATTATAACACTAGTTATCAAACTTTTGAACGATACAGTCTATTTACTTCCATATCGTGGTTCTGCGATTAAAAACCACGATGTTGAGACAAGGTTATTTTGGATTTCAGTTTTCAAAGGAATTAATCGTTTTCTCAAATGCAACATGGTCAAAAGAAAAAAAAATGTTTGCTCCCGTCATTTTTTCTGTATTTTATCCAATACACCTTTCAAAGTTTTAGTTTGACTTGAAAAGTACTGTTTTGTAGATTTGGAAAATGGTGGAGATTGTAGATATGACTTCAATTCAAATGTATCGCGCTTTCTTGTGTGTCAGATGTGTATTGTAAATGTTTTTAACTGAAGCTGAAAACCATGTTTTTGTGATTCTCAAGAAACCCAGTGAATCCGATATCCAGATGGATTGCCCGGTGAGTCTGTTCCACGATGGAATGCTTCTCTATTTTATAGGGGAGGAGGTTCGGTTGCGGGCACCGTTCGGTTATGGGCACCCTATGTATCTTTTGACAGATAAGAGATGCTGTCATTCTGACAACCGTCATTTGTTTGCTATAATAGCATGATGTTTGTGCTCAATATCAAACCGGATGGGCATCTCTACTTTGAACTAGAAACAAATAAATTTTTCGTACAAGAAAAACAACACGAAAGTTTTCTTTGGCCTTTTTCAAAGTGTCATAAATTAAAGGATTTAATTCAAAAAGTGAGTTCTAATGCGTATTTACACAGTAAATTTAATCTATTTCGAGGCCCAATGTCGATTGCCATCAAAATTTTAGCACGATTTTTTTTTCTTCTCGTTCCAAAATTTTATTGATAAATCATTCAATATCGTTTTACTTGTCCCTTAACTTATTTTTAATAACGTTTTAAGGCAGTTTTTATAAATAGTTTGACATAATTGTTCGAAATAATGAGTTTATTTAATATTTTTGTTCTTTGGGCATGTCTATCATTATACACACACTTTTTGGAACAAAGCGTTGACCGATTTGCTTGCAACAAGTTGCATTCGACGGGGAATGCTTTCCCATTGTTTCCTATTGAAAATTGGTCAGATCAGACTATGGGATCAAAATTTATGGCCAACATATTATTTTTTGAAATGAACGAGAAAGGCACTATTGCCGCTAGGTTGATTAATCAGGATTTTTTTGACTGTGGTGCATACCAATAAAACGTAAATCAATGAAAAATTATATCCCATTTACCTAAAGTGCTATTTAGACCTTTCTTATGTGATTTTTTTCATCATCCTCCTTAATGCACCGAGGGAGGCATCATCACTGCTAGGTGAATTGATTTGAGTTTTTTTAGCGTCTCCTGGCTTTTAGAATGAATAAACTATTCCTTGTCTTTAAATCTGGGTGGTTTTATTCATGCTTCTTTATTTTTAGCTAAGTTTTCAAGGGTGCCCACAACCGAACCACGAAATGAAAATGTCCAAAAATGTCAAATTTTCTAAATTGTCCATATTTTTTTCTAAATCGATGAAATCATATTAATTTCTTTGCTAGTAGTAAGGTTAAAAGTTTAGCTTTCGATTTCTATGCAAATGTCGACATAAGATCAACCAGGGCCAAAGTTATGGACCAAACACAAAAGGGTGCCCACAACCGAACCTCGTCCCCTATCAAAGTGCACACCTCTATATATACATTTACTATCTAAACATGATTTGCCTTTGAGGCAAGCTCGTTCTACTCAGGTCCACTAAATTACGGAAGGGTGAACGAAGGTAATATAAAATGTCTTTAAATCAAATTTATACAGATAGAACGTTCAGCTTTTTATGACAACAGATTTGAAGAAAATGCCTTTAGAGTTAAAAGGCGCCTAGTAAAATGTAGTTTCGTGGAAAGGGGGAAAATCGTTTGTCCAAATGTCACTAAATATCTAAGTGTTATTTTTAACATCCCCACATCCCCACCATAAATTGATTTGTCTTTTAATCATACAAATCGTTGAACCGAAATGATTGGATCCAGTGGTGACATGGAAGTTTGTTGTGGATACTGAACATCTCATGCGGTGCAAAGAACCCGCAATCCATTTAAGTCTGTCGCGCAGCTCTCCGCAGTGGCCGTTGACATAGTGATCAATCACTACCCGTAATTGCAGATTAGTGCAGTGAATTGATTGAATTTGCTCCTGCAAAGTTTTTTATGAGTTTGCCCCGGTTTGTGCACGGCCGCAGTACCATTATATTTTAGCTTTACGAGATTTTATTTGTGAATAGGGCCAAATCTTGAAACGGTCGAACATGAATGAACCCTTTAAGTTGTAGTTAGTGTGTAATCCAGATAACGATTGCAGGTAAGACAAATATGAAGCTATTGTAAGTATCTAATATGGTGTATTTTGATGGTCTTAGGATTCAGTTTGTTTTTCATCGCTTTATTCATTAATTTTTTTCTTTCCAAAGGACGAGTGAGGCGGAGAAAAAATTCGTCCCCTCAAATTTAAATTTTATCATCTATTTTTGCATTTTATTTTTGATATGTAATTTTTAATTATTGTACATTCATTAATGATTGATTCATTAATGAATGATGGATGATTGAAGGTGAAGGTGAAGGTGGAGCAAAACAAATCCGATTTACGGAGGTTAATTTCACAATATATTTATTTTGGCCTTTGCTTGCCTTCTATTTTGACTATCTTCAAATCTTCCTTCTCAATGCCTATTTCAAATATATTTCTTTTGTCAACTATCTTCCTCGCTTTCCATTTTTTTTAGTAGAAAATACATTTAAGTCTAAAACAAAGCTGATTCATTGAAGAGTGGTAAAAATACTAGGTTGGTAAGAAAATAGATCAGAGTGCTCTTTTATTAGATATGCAGATTGTTCGCGAGAATCAGAAGCTTTTGATCTGCTTGTGCGGTCGATATGTGAATAGATTTAATTAATCGCAATGCTTTACTTAAAAATATGCCTCAGAGACGTTTATTTAGGAGTATCAAATTTTCTGTCGGAATTCAGTGAAAAAAGTATATCATGTTTGTTTGTAGCTTGAAAGACAAATGTTCAGCATTCAGAGGTCACGAGTCGTGATTTATTTGGTAGGCAGAACGATCGGCCGGTCATCACATAATTTGTTCTGCTTTGTGCGGTTAGCAGAACGATCGCCCGATCATCGAAATGTTGTTCTGCTTTGTGCGGGTGAGTAAATTAATTAAAAAGTGAAGATTCAGTTCGCGTTAGTAAGCAGAACGATCAGCTGATCATCGAAAATGTTGTTCTGCTTTATGCGGTTAGCGGAGAGATCGGCTGGTCATCGACAATTTTGTTCTGCTAAGTGCGATCGGTAATTAACATAATTAGTATTCGTTCGATTACGTTTTGAATTAATCAAACTACACGCTATACACGGCATACCGTTTACCAAAACGAACCCTGTCACAATACCTTCCCCATTTATCCAACATCCTAGTGATTTCTCGTGGAAGTGCAGATGACTCGTCGGCTTCTATCAAAGCGAGTATCATGTCAACATTTTCCTACCCATTCCTTAATTGACCTGCATTCGGACACGGCCGGCGCTGGTATTGCTTATTTTTGGGTCACCAGTTCTTACACATTGAAGATGATGTTAGTCTCAAACTTCATCTGTTGGTTCTCTGTGTAATTACAGCTGACCTGGCAATAACGGAGTAGCAACCGTGGGCGGTCAATCATGCTCATGCTCATGCTCATGCTCAAATGCAACATGGTCAATGTTCACATTCGTCTAGCGCATATAACTTAGAGGAAAATCATTGCGTCCTATGCTAGAGGATTTTTTTTGCCTTTTTTATGAGAGAAGAAGGGGAATGTGTGGTTTGAGAAGGTCCTTTAGCGTGTGATTATATATTAACACATCAGCGTGTCAATTGATGATCAGCAAGCGATGACTCGCCCTCTTCTTGTCAGATGTCCGTGGCGTGCACACGCACCCACGGAGAGCTGCTGTCATCGCATTTCATTTCGGCCATTTGGGGCCACACACCTTCCATCTTGTAAGTGGAAAAAATAAATTTTTCATCTCACTTTTAGGGGTATTGATCATAAGGCTGAATACCTCCAAAGAAGCACGTCGACTTACTGATAAAATGTCTGGAAGACGCCATTACACTAAATCACATAATAAAGATACTATTACATATCAACTCGTAACATAATAAAGATACTATTAAATAAACGCGCTAAAAACACGAATTTAGCCACTGCGCAGTGTGAGGTTCGAGCACGAAGCGATAGCTTGAAAAACTGAAGCACTGGAGCTTTTCATCAAAATTGCAAATGAGTTTGATCGCACTTAGGGTATCGATGATTTAGATTGGAGAATATATTTGCCAATGCTGTTTATTTTTTTTTATCTTTATCTTATTTTTCATAAGGAATTCTTCAGTTGAATTAAACAATTATTTAAACATGGATGACAATTTATTGTTTTTTTTTTCAACGCTCGATGTACTCTTTCAATAATTTGATGCAAAATAATGTCTTTCTCTATACAGACGCAATAGTCTTTTCTTCTAAAATGGGATTCGTTCTCAATCATTTAAAAGATAAAATAAATGTACAAAATCCATTCTGTCTTGTTCATCTCTCTCTTCATAAGCTTGATGGTTTCATTCATTGATCTTCTGCGTCCATTTTGGCGTTGGAAAGTAACTCGACTACTATTTTTAAACATTAAAATGCTAGTCCCTATAATTATGGTTTTGTTTTTTAAACATTTGTTTACACCTAGTTACATATACGGATTGCTTCTGATTTGGGCTTCAAATGGGCAATCGCTAGAAATATTGGTAAATATCGCAGTCATCGTTCACTGACAATCATACGTTGTTGGTGGGGTTCCGAGGTATTGACGAGTTTCTGAAACGACCATTTCTGCAAAGATTACAAACAGTGATCATCAAACCATTATTGAATTAACTTTGAGTGATTATGAATTGCATCTGCATTCGTCTGCTTGTGGGGGGTCCTAATATCGGAATATGCTATGCATCGTTACCTTGACGTTAGGTTGCGATCGGGTCGGCGGTTTGAAGGAGGGATTAAGCAATTGGCACTGTTAATTGCTTTTGAGCTTTAAGCAAAGGAGTTGATCCTTGTAGAGGGTGGAACGGACGGGGCTAAAGCGGTTTTCACTGGTTTTGATTTTGGACCCAAACAAGCGTTTCAAGAAAGAAGATATGTTTCTTTAGATTAGTTTAAGCAGCATCTATTCCTTTGGGAATGAACATTCAGTATGACCATATACAAGAGCTGGACCATCATGGTGTTTGGTTAAATTATTTTACAACACATTTGGCGTGATGGATTAAACCTAAAGGTTGTTATTAATTGGTACATAAAAAATATTATTGTTATAAGAGCTTTGTTATTAATAAGAGGCCGTTCAAAAATTATGCTAACGCAAATTTGGACAATTTTAAACCCTTCCTTCCCACTTTTGTATGGATGATTACGTTTTTTTTTGTATGAACCCTCCCATCCCTACAGCGTTATCGGTCCCTAATGGTAAAAAACCTGATTGTGCTTCAATCACGGGGTTACCGTTTTTGAGCGGTAAGATACGGTTAAACAAACATAAATCGTGACACGGAAAACAAGTTTCCATGAGCTTTGGCTGAATAGGCTGTTTTTCCCTCACAAAGATGTTGGCAAGACCGCGTTTTTTGTATCGTCCTTTTCTAAAGAGGGTGTTTCCATAGTCATGTAGAACACTGGTTGCTTTACTCGATAAAAGACCAAACAAAATGAAATTCAATCAGTAATGGTGTACTTTATAAACACTTTTACTATTTGATATAATTTAAAATCATGGATAATGGCAAAATATATGATTCAGGCAGGTGTTCTAGTTAGAAAAAGCAAATAAATAGTATTTTCGACATATATGTCGTTTATGCAAAGGGGCATACATTTTTGACGGATGGCGAGGGATTCAAGCCATCGAGCATTACCAAAACAACCAAGCAGATCAACCTTCATCAGACAACAGTAAGAGTTTCCGGACGCTAAGTGTATCGAAAATTCGTCCATTCGTTCCGGGAGGTAAGTCCACCAATGCAGATCGCTTTATGGACATCCAGGGATTCTTACCCGGGGCATAAGTCCCAATAAACCCAGCGTTCCAGCAGACCTTCAACCTTTCCTAGGATCTTCAACGTTAGTCCAGCTCCACCCACTGATCCAATATGAATTCAAGTCAGCAGCATTCATCCGGATACTTCCGGGTACACAATCGAAATAGGTTCTTCTCGCTAGATCAGCAAACTCCAACTTGTACGTCAACTATATCGCTCCTTCATCTGGAACGGACCAAGACAGTCTTTCAGCCACTTTTCCATTTACTTTGCTTCCTTTGTAGGTCAAATATTAACTGTCCAGAAAGTGCGGGGTTAGGGACCACCTCCAACAGCAAACGAGGGAGGCAGGACTACATCCCCGACCCACTAAACCGTTTCCATTGCCGCCAAGCCCTTAGTCCCTTCGGTATAGGGTGGTCGGTATTGGCCATTTTTGACAAATACCGGTTTTCGGTATTTGGTGGAGTCAATACTGGTATTACCGGTAAAATACCGGTTTTTGTAAAAATTTCAAAAATGTTAAAAAACTTTTATTTTGACTTTTGTGTGAAAAATAATATTTATTGACAAACTTTAAAATGTCAAAATCATTTGCTTGTTGGGTTTGTAAAACAAAATTCAAGAAGACATAACATACTGTGTGATTCATTTCCCAATCCGCATTAATCGAAGTTAGACGAGTTGTCAAGCACCCTTAAGGACAAAGCCTCCTGAATCAAAACTAAATATACTCGCATTTTCAAAAGAACCCCATTCAAGATGGAAGCCAAACAAAACTGTCAAGCAAAGCTGTAATAATAAGTTTGAATGGTTTGCCTTTGAAAATGGGGTACCCTTTGAAAACGCGAGTGTATTTAGTTTTGAATTCGACAGACTTGTCCTCAATCATAAGGAGAATTCTCGTTTAACTTTTCAAAGGACTAAGTAACATTTTTCATGAATTAATTTGAATAGCGCAATCAACAGAAAAACATGAAAGCTTTCGATTGCAGTACTCAAATTTATTCATGAAAAAAATGTTACTCAGGTCCTTTTGATAAGTTAAGCGAGAATTCTTCACGGATTGCTCGCAAGAATCATGGCGGCAACGTAGTAGTCACCGGAAACGCAAGTGTGTTGCTCTGCTGTATTATCACTAGTTGTTTTTAAACTGATAAACCAGTAATATCAATCATAGAGATATCTTATTCGTCCCTATCGTCAGGTATGGTCGTTGTCTCAGTTCCAACGTTGCATCAGGAAAAATTCGTTGCTTCAAGACCTTGACTGCTTGCTTAATCGAAGTAGCTCTGGATGCCTTGAAAAAAAAATGCCCAAATTGTTTCTGATCAATTGCTTTACGGCAGCATTATTCAAAAAAGCAAAAATATCGACGTATTCTCATCGTCTCCCTTGGATTAGTTCTTTGTGAACATAGAATCAGTTGACGGCAATTTCTGTGGCTTGGTTTGAAAATTGCTCCAACATAAATTGGAGCGCCACGTTGGCTTCATGGTAGAGCGCAGAACTCACGGCAGAACAGTTTCAAAGCAGCTTAAACAAGTTTGAGGGCTTGAATTGCTTCAGCTATCTCCAAAACATCGTTATCAGTGAAGTTTAATTTGGAATGAAGTTTCAAATCGCTCAGAGTTTTGAACGAACCTCTCAACACATAGAACTGTTTGAGCTGTCCTGTTTGAACTGTCCTGTTTTGGTATCAGCGAATTCAGAAGGCACATATTTTTGCAGCAAATCATTTTCACAAGTGTTCTACGTTAGACAACTGCTACAACACCTACCTTTTGACGTAGAATACGTCCTTCGGGAAAACATAGGGGGGGGGTCATTCTGCAGAATCAAATTTGAGACTGTCACGAAAAGTGGTCAGGAAGCATGGGCTAATAACTCAGTCATCTCTAACCGATTTTTCACAATTTCGGCTATTCTCGACAATGTAAACAATGTTCGTTGAAGAAAAAAGTCATTGGCAATTTGACAGATGCCTAAGAGAATGAAGAGTACGATGATGACCGAATTTTGCTGTAGCGTGAACGTCTTCAATGATGCTTACTTGTGCAAAGCTTCATTCATGCGCGCATTCAATTGTTATAAGTGTTTGTTGCAGTTTTTAGCTGATACATTTTGGGTTCTAACTATACAAATTTTTTTATATTGACAAATTTTTAATACCGAAAATACCGGTATTTTCCGTCACTAATACCGGTATTTTCGGTACTCAAAATTTGCCGGTAATACCGGTATTACCGGCTTCGGTACTACCGGTTAGACCACCCTACAGTTCGGTACAACCAGCAAGTAATGCTTCAAAGGGGGGCCAGTGCACATCGCACCCTCGAGGTTAGCTGCGTGTCCTTGAACAATCTGGAACAATCTGGCCTAAGACAAATGTGTTCCAACCGGCCTGGCGAGGTTCAAGCTCGGATCTCCGAATTCACAGACATAGTACCTCTCAACAATAGATCACCCATCCTTAACAACGACCACGCCATCGACGTGACCACTGCGAGTCGGTTCATCCTCCCTGTGTTAAAGTGGGAAGCTGTTTCCGACTTTTATGGAACAACCGTTCCCCAATCCAGGTCACTCTATGCCTGTCCTCCCACCATCTCCAAGAGGCTAGGATGGCACTATGATTCCACCGACTGGAAATCTTATGACCACCACTTCGACATACTTTACAACGCATCACCACGTCTACGTTTCCCGACTTAGAAGCTGCTGTTGCATCCGTTCCACAAACCAGTGGCCGGACATGATGAAAAGCCTTTCGTTGGTGGTCGGACCAAACGCGTCGAGTGATCAATGCTAAATACAAGGAATACACTCTTGGTGCTCAGGAAGCTTCCCAAGATGGTCATCCATGAAAGGTAAGTGTGTTGCAAACATAGAGAGAAGAACACTACGAGTGCCATGCCGTCATCCAAGAAGCCAAAAGGAAGCAATAGGAGTAGTTTCTCAACTTTGTCAACTCGGCAAAATCCGCCGCCGAAATCTGGAGGAAAATAAAAAAGCTTTCAGTATTAAGCTTAGTTTTTCCCCATCTGTCCAGACGAATCGCGGCTCAGCCACTAAATACCGATGCCTTTGAATACTGCCCTTTCTCGCTAGCCTCCTGTGTTTTCAAAGTTGTCGAACAGTTAGCCAACCACCATCTACGCGAGAAGCTCCTTCCTTTGCCGCTACTACTATCTTGTTGTTGAGACCGATTCTTGAGTCCGATACGCTGATATAGAGCGAGGAAAAGGCATTCCTCCATATGAACCATTCCATCGCGAGACGCTTCAAGAGAAAACACTATAGATGCTCTCCGGCGGCCCCTGTCTGATGGCAAACTTGGATTAAACCAGTCAGTTTAAGGCTTCCAACTCCACTCAGTTACGGAAAAAGTTAAGGAACAACAGCACTCTGAAACGCTCAGCCATAGGGCCACTTCAGTATAATTTCAGTATGCAGTCCATCTCCTGACTATTTATTTATGAAATCTGTGGGGACGTCAGACACGTGATTTGTATGACGTTCCTTGATCTTCCCACGGAATCCCCTCTAGTAGAGGTATATGAGTCGAGGCGCCATGGCTAATGCCGATTGTATGAAAATCTATTAACAAATAAATATTGGGGAGTACCCTGGTACATCGGGTATATTTGACCAAGAACTTACAGCGGAAGACACAAAATATTGGAACTAACGGAGCTGTGTTACTCTTCTGGAACACAAAAAAAAAACATTTATCTTTTAGAACTTGTCATTTGCTCTACAGCTCTTGTATATGGTCTCACATAGAAACATGGGCCGGGTGACTTGCTAGGGTTATCAATTCCCACAAAAGGTGAGCAAAACCGTTCATTAAAATCACAATGAAAATCGACGAACAGAGCATGTAACTATTATTGAAAATTTACCTACGGTAAGCTTACCTGACTAATCCCTGCATCTGTCGTAACCGCCGTGTCGCGACTCCTATAAAGAAGGCAGAATTAAGCATAGAAATGCTCCGGTTATCGTAGGGTCTTCTTAGTTTCCGTGAACTGCTGCTCCCATGGCTGGGTAAAGCCTGCCGATGTCGAAGATTGTGTTAGAAGATGAAGGAATTGAGTTGCCCGTACCACTACAGGGCGGCCCAGCCGGTGTTACCTGCATTGATGCGGTCTTCTGCACAGTATCAAATGTTTCTTTCCCGGTAATGGCAGTGTCTATTCTGCTATCGATGAAGAGGACGAGGTTAGATTAGCAGCTGTTGTGCTATTGCTGGTGAACGAGGAGCATAAATCGAAAGTTGTATGTGGCATAATATGGTGGTGACGAGGTTTCGTAGTATGTACTTCTTAATGAGGATTTACCGTGAGTGTTATAATTCAGGTTATCGGAAGAGTCGTTACTGGAAGAGGTGTGGAGTTTCCGTGACAGGTTAGACAAAAAGGAAGATAGCGGTGGTGATGGTGAAATTGATGATGATGATAGTAGTCACTGTTTGTTTAACGAAGATTTTGAATACTCGTCGTTAGAGAGTCCGCATACTTGTTCTTGGAAGAACTCAGCGTCCTGGTAAGCGAGTGGTAATGAGTCGTAGTTGTTCTTGGAGACGCTCGACACTTGTCAAAGCGCCGCTGACGACGACGATGACTTACCATACTCTTTTCACAAACGAGTGGACGATGGGCCACCTCTGGAAAGAGACTGATCAGGTACGGTACTCCTTAGAGCTGCTAAGCGTTAGAATAGTACTTGCTCGGCGAGGTTTTTGCTCATTGAAACGGGTGTAGAAACTTTTCCGACAGTATCAGTTTTCAATAACTTACTCTCAGAATCGTTATCTACCGGAGAGACAGAGTTCACATATGTTATAGCCTCGACCGTCCGCGATACGGATGGTGAAGCGCTAAGCGTGTTGTTGTGGTCGTATCCGAACAGACCGACCGGATTATCAAAGTAGAGTCCGTGTTCTTCAGCAGATGGAACGACATGGAATGTGCTGCCCAGAAGAGTTCACCAATCGTCTATTATGGACTACTTCTCGATCCCGAAGAGTAATTGGTGATGCTGTCGTATGATGGGTGTAAGCATGTTCATATTCACCGTGTTGTTGTTGTTTGTGGTGGTAACATGATTGCTGTTTTGCAGAACATCACTGGGTAATGGGGGTGGATAACTGTAGTTGTTGTTATTGCTTTGAACATGACGACGCCGAGCTTGCCAAAGAATCCAGTGTCAGCGCTCGGCGGCTATTCCTGGTGCGCGTTCTTTCTCGATCTGTGAGTGATTTTTTCGCATCAGTCAAGGCGGAGGAATGTCGTTTTGATACATCTTTGTTAAAGTGAATGTCGTAGTAATAAAATAATTACGTATTGTCAGCCTGGATGGACTTGGACTTTCAATTTATTATATAATAATCGACTAGAAAAATTAGGATGTACATAATTTACGTGTTTACCAGATCATAACATTATGCAGAATAAATTTTGAGTGCTCACACTATTATCGTTGAAATTTGTCATAATACATACAATGCACTAACGTGTTAACTTGCTTGAGACTAGTAATTTTGGGTTCGCGAAAAGTTATGTTTTGCATTCATAAAATCAATTCCTATTCTCATCAATTGTCCCTTTTCCAGTGAACATATCACAGGTGACCCTTATATCAATAAACTAACCCCATTAAATTGGCTAGTGGTTTGACATGCAAGAAGCAAATAGTTAAAAATTTTACACTTACCCCAGGTATCAAACACTGCGGGAAGTGGATAATATTCTAATTACCGAATTTTTTCTTCCCCAGGATTTATTTCGATAGCTGTGAATCATAATATGTTTCTTCTTTGTTATCATTGTGAATCCAGTGGTATTGGACTAATAAAATGAAAATGATGAAGAAATCCACCCTATCAGTTGATACCTTTCAAATGTTTTACATATGAAAAAAATGTGAAAGAGTTAAGAAATAACTATAAGTAAATACGTTCTATAATTCATTAATTTTATTCATAATAAATTTCAGCAATGGAATAGCCTTTGTTTTGAGGAACAAATTAAGCTAAGGACAGTGTAAAATAACTGATAACTTCTACGTGCTTTGCGCACATCAAACAAACAAATACGACCTACAGACATTATCTCAATTCGTTAAAGCCAAGTTGATTAGTCCTATAACCCTGTAGGTCCGTTTTCCTTAAAAGTTCATCTTTGGGGCGAACATATAGATTATACCTACACCTAGTGTTCGAAAAGGCGAAAACCAGCCCTTCCTAGCTATTACGAAATTTCGTGATGATCTATTCGTGCAAAATAATGAAATTATTCCAGAAAATCTCGACCAATTATCATTATTGATTTCAGTATATGTATACTCATCACTAGCAAAGTGAAGTTCAAGGTAACATGGGTTTTTCCACTTACCCATCCACTAGGGAAAGGTGGAAAAACAACTCTAATTTTAAATCTATTTCCATAAACTTCTTAAGCTTTGACAAAATGGTATGAATTTGCACAGTTGATGCAAAAAATTGACTGTTTTGATGGCCATTTTGATTGAACGCATTTAGATCATTTAAACTGGTTTTACACTAATTCAAACATGCACTATCGATTTTGCTTTTTTTACTTCCCCAGTGTACCTTGTTTCATTTATTCTTAGAAGAAGAAAAGCAGATATAAATTAGCAAAAAATGGGCTGTCTACCTATTATTCTTGTGTGAAGCGCGGTCGTACAAATGCCAAATTTGTTTTATATTTATAGATAGAAGATGATCGAAATTTTAAAATTCCATGCAAATTGTGTACGTTCCTTAAGGTCACGGGTCTCCCGTGATGGATTTACAGAAAATCAAATCGACCACATCTGCATCAGCCGAAATGGAAACGAGCCTTCTTGATGTACTGAATAAACGTGTGCCGATATCGCGCTTCCTGATCATCACCTCCTCATCTGGTAGACGCTGCGCATTGCGCGATTCGTCGGCAAGAGGAAAGTATGGTTGGACGACGATCAACACACTCCGACTGAGATGCCATTTCGTGAAAATCGGTCTGTTGAAGAACTGGAGTGCAATTGCAGATATTCCGGAAGGTGGAGGTGAAGACCAATGGATCCGCCATCAAGAATGCCTTCATCGCCACCAGCGAGAACAATCTGACTGATACTGCGCACCAGAGAAAGCCAATGGATCACCGTTGACCTGGAGGGATAGATGAGCGGAAGTGAAAGCCGCGATAGAGCATCAAAAACAGAGGAGCCGAAGTCTTACCGCCGTCAACGATAATTTCGGCTCTTGAGAAGGAAGCAAAACGCTCGTCGAGCCGCCATGACAAGGTTCGCCTACTCTACGAGTATCTCCACGACGCTTAAGCGGGCGAAGATGGTGCAACGATGCCTGTGAAGACGCGAACGATCAGTTATTGACCGACCCAACTGACCAGCTGAAACGCTGGTTCAGTACTTCGAACAACTTTCAAGTGTCAGCCAGGCCATCACCACCTCGACATGATCTGCCCTAGGATCCGACCAGTATAACACGCGTCAATACCGAAGCTCAATTCAATACAAATTGTACGAAAATCATTTCGTGAAATATTGAGTTTTGATTTTGAAAGCATTCCAGTTTCATCATAACGTTTTCCTCGTAAAAAGAAAACGAATAAATTAATAAAAATTGGGCTGTTTATGGTGATTATAGGAGATGATGAAGCCCGTGGTGAATTCAATTCACCACATGCTTGACCATACATTTCAAAAACCCCAAATCTGTAGCGTAATAGTTTTTCGTACAGTGCCGAAACTCAAATTATGATTGTTCAGCATAACTAAGCAAACGATCTTCCATTATTTCAGCCTCACGCGTTATGATTCTTTCATCTCGTGATCTTGAAAAAAATATTGGAAAAGCACGTGGTTTCAAAATGGCCGATTTCTGGCTTCATCCTATATAATCACCCTTATTCATAATGTGATGCAGGCAATACGAAATGTAACTTTGTTTTACCGAGGCGCTAAAAGTGAGGCTAAAGATACAAAAAAAACTTTGTTTTATATATACATATATATATAGATAAGCTGCAGAGGACGAGTCGATGGTCTAGTGGCAACCGCTTCTGCTCTATAAGCAGGATGTCGTAGGTTCATTTCCAGGCTCGTCCCTTTCCTACTTTATGTTTCTATTTAGTTCTTTCGTGTTTCAGTTCTACCATACAACGATTCCTCACTGTTATAACCTCCCTATCCCAAAACTCTCCGTGGCACCTATGAGAGGTCGTAGAGTTCTCGCATCTTTCTTAAAGGATGTCCAGCAACCATCCTTCCCCTTCCTCAGCATTCGCAAGAACAGCAGGACAGATCTCGACTATTGGAATTGCATTGCCGAATTTTTATATAGCTAGTTATATATTATAAAATTGGTTGGGAGGGGGAGCATCAGGGATCATTGAGGTATAACAGGAAGACAATGGAATTGGAGTACCTACCTGAGTCGAGGGAAACTGGTACCATAACATCCATGTGAACCCAGGTACCCCCACGGTTATAATTGATTTGACGCGCCCTTCTTCCCAAAGCCATCCCTCCGGGAAGCTCAAAAGTATTGCAGATCTAGTTATTGTTGGATTACACTGTTAGGAAAATTCTCTATATTCCGCGGTTTTGCGCGAACCTATCTCGTTTTTGACCCTTCATACAGCAAAATGGTAATTGGGTCGACTGTACTATATCCAGAGCAAAGACTCAAGCCAGGATGGATAGCACTACACCCCTAACCGCACGCATATTCCCCCATTAGTTACCACTTTTATGTAACAGATTCAGTCACCAATCAAGTTAACGCAACCATTTTTACTGACTTATGCTGCTCAGGCATGCATACATATATATTAGACCTCTTCATTAATTTTTCAGTATCGAAAATTCCTTCAGTCCTTATATAAAATAAACCGCGTAATTTCAGCTATAATTCGGATGATAACATTCAAGAGGTGGCTCAAAGTCGATTTGATGTTTATCGGGCTATTTTCAATTTAAAAAAAATTATAAGAGATTTAAACTGAAGCTTATCTCAACAACCTTGTCTTGTGAACATTGCGAGCTCGTTCCGTTTTGATTTTGATAGCCATGACCGTTTGGCATGGATGTTAGTGATTTCGAGCTTTAAAGTACATAAAAACACTGTTCCGCTTCAAAAGCGTTGTTCTACAAAACTATTGAATTTATTACCGTCATTTTCAATTTGTTATATTATTATTCTTTTTATTTCCCTGAACATTTTGAGAGTAATTTAATTGCCAGTATGCGTTTTCGCGTTTATATCTTTTGTTAGATTTTTTTCAAAATTGAGAAATAGTTCAAGCACTAAATTGACTCAGTACCTCGAATATTATTCAATTAATAAGAAAATTTGACAGGAGGCTTATTTTAGCATAAGAATATGATTCTGTTGACCGGATGAATTTTTCGATACTAACATGAAGAGATCTAATAACACCGTTAGGTGGATTAACCAGGTTTATTTTTCTGTTTCAGAAAGCTGTCAGGGAGTTTCAGACGATAGCTAGCGAATAATGGTGTTGCAGTTGGGTCATTCCGCTTTTAAGTGACGAACCACTTGTAATCGACTTTCACCGATTTTAATCAAATTTCGTGAATTTGTTTATCTATCGATTATATGTAAAATCAAATTTATTTGATGATTGGACAACCCTTCGGAAAATACGGGCACCCCCGTTTTGACGATTTATAAAAAACCATATTTTTTGTGAACAACTCATATCTCGGACAGTTTTTAAGCTACAAATAACTTCTTTTTTTATGCATTTTGAAATCTTCAAACTTTTTGAAAATATATCGATTTTGAGTAGAAGTGTTGCCAACTCTATTGTTTTGCGTTTAAGTATAAAATCATGCTCTGCCAATAGTATATTTTATTTAAAAAATAACACCAGCATCGTGTTCTCCAGAAAATTTTGTTTAAAAACACTCAAAACCCCAGTACTATGAGCCGTTCTCGAGTTATGGAGTTCGGAATATTATATGATTCATATGGAACTTATCAATCCTGTGAAATTTTGTTATACATGCGAACCTTTACCTTTTATGGAATTGCCAAGAATTGGAAGATATTGTTTTCTTCAAATATAAATTTATAAAACATGTTACTTGAGCCTTTGAATATAAGTAATGTACTTGGCAGCATTACTGATAATAATCCTGTAGTAAACACATCAACGAAACCTGTTTAACTTTACTATGTCAAATTTAGTAAAGTAAACCCAAAATAACATCAAAATAAACATATGTCGATTAAGATTGCCATGCAATCAAAACGAGCCAACCACCGCCGAACCATAGTTATCCCAACCACGAATTTTGCCAAGACAAATTATAGTTTTTACCATGTTACCATGATTATTCATTGTAAGGTTACTGCAACTCTGTTTAATGTCATTCTAATTTTTTCACCCAGGGCAAATCCATTGCCGTAAATTAATAATTAATTTCTGAGATAAATCGATTTTATTCTGATAACATTAATGTAGTAAGCCAGTTTTAATCGTTTATGTGAATGAAAAATATGCAATGTTTATTTGGGAATGTAGGTTGATTTCAGTGAAGACGGCACCGAGTTTCCGCAACTTATTTCAGTCCGACACGCACAGGAAACATGGCGGTTGGATATGATTTTTCGCTACAACGTGATTATTACGTATTCAATGCAATGCCGATCGACTATGTCCTTTAGCCCAGAGATTATTTTTAGGTTTACTGGTTCTACTTCACAACAAAAAATGTAGCAGGTTATGAAATTGCAATGTATATGGAGTTCCTTTTAATTCAACACATCTTTTCCTGGATCAGCATAATTATAAGGACTTATTCGTGCTTCTTAAAATTTGTACTGTACTTTATAATTTTTGGTGCGTAGTGTACAATAAAATAGTTGAAGTCAGATGCTATTTTTGTTTTTGGTTATTATAAATGAAAATCCACAATACTATGCAAGTATTCTTCTCGATTAACTTTACCATGTTCATATTATACGTGCATAGTAAAATCAAAAACAAAAGCAGTCAACCATCCTACATTACTGCCTCCGAGGAACGCATGTTCAGATATACCACAAACATAAGTAGTTTTCAATTGCGTTTCGTTCTACTGAGATCTGTATTGGTAAAAGTGTTTTTAATTTTCACCCTCGGTATGCGACGCGTTACTATGATGTTCTTTTCCAGTGTAATACCGATTGGAAGAATAGCTTTTCTGTATTGTTGTAGAGCGTACTTTAAACTATTACTCACATAGATACTATATTATTTCACCTGCTATGGAAAGATTTTTTTAAATTTATAAACATTTATTAATTTCGAAAGCCTCTCGCTCATATCCTGTTGTGTATACGGAGCCGAAATCTTTATCTATTTTATTCTTACAAATAACGTTAGATTAAGTAGAACTGAAAGACTCGTATTTCAATCTGGATTAAGGAAATACAGTATCACTGTAGGAAAGAGGAAACGAATAATACTAAATTTATGACGATGATGAAAACATGATGAAGTTCTTGTTTCATTACTGTTACGGGACAAGAAATGAAACAAAATTTCATCACCGTTAAACAAACATTTTCTTAAAAACAACAAAGGAAAAACAGACGAGAGGCAATTACGACAAAGAAACGATATGGTTATCTAAAAAACCTATGATTAATTTACCTACTTATAATGGTGCCTTTCTCGCATTATGGAAATAGTATTTGACTATAACTTCGAGCCCATAATCCCAACCAGTAAAATTTTAATAGAACAATGCAGGTTTCCTGTAAAATGCAACATGGTGCGAACAAATGTTGAGACAAGCCCCAAATAGTGGATGAGACTTTTTACGCACACACACATACATGTACATAGACACACAGACATCATCTCAATTCGTTGAGCTGAGTCGTGTGTATACAACACTATGGGTCTCCTGCCTTCTATAAAAAAGATTGTTTTTGGAGCAACATAGACATTCGGTACACTTAGTGTACGCAGAAAGGTAAAAATAAATTAGCTCATAAGGAATAGACTTTCACTATGTTATTGTGGAAAATAGAATGTATGAAAAGGCAAATCATTATGTGAATGGTATTTGAACGTACAGAAGGAGAGGGTTAGTGATTTGTGACAGGGTGGAGGAAGAGGGTTGAAAATGGCGAAAACGTTGGATGCAATTTTAAACGTATTTTGTAGCCATATATAAAAGGGAGAAGAAGACCTTAATGTCAATACTAGTCCACTAGAGCAGAATTACCCACGAAAAGTTTTTTTATCTTACTACTACTTTATCAAACCCAACTTCACCTTTTCAAATGTGATTTGACGATATCCATGAGCTCTCTCACTCACCATGTAATCAAAAATTGTCAACTGTGTGTGTATATTATCAAAGAAATATGAAAATAGACCAATAAATAAAACATCATAAAATGGTCTTCTTGAGATAATGATTTTATTTGCTGTATTTTGAAAATAATGATAATATTTGCTGTTTAACGGCCAATATACTTTCGCATATTTTTGCATTTTATACTCTAGAATTCAGATTTTCGTAAACCATGTGACATATTGTTTTTTAATTTTAATATAGTTGACCCTAAGGATGCTGAAAATCTTGCAGAAGAAGAAGCCTTGCTGGAACGACGACTAGAAATGTTTATTCTGAACTGCCAAACTACGTGTACCAATAATTCAACTGAGTGCGTTTCAAAATTTTAATCTTTTAGTGCTGAGGAACAAATTGTAGTTATCCAGATCAAAGAAAAATGAAAAGAAATGGTTTTCCGTCTAACAAGGACAGTGGGATCAAAGCTCGCCAAGCGCGTTACACTCTAATACCTTTTCCGAACTAAATCATCACATGTTGTACATATGCATAATCGAGTTTCAGACATATGTCAATCTGTTTTTAAAAAGAACCAGTTCAACCTAATCTGTCAAAGTGTTTTGATTCGCTCAGGTTGGAACTAGGTTCATGCAATTCAACCCAAAGCTGTCGGTTCCCATTTAGTTGTTTCACAGTTTCGCACCGGGTTCACCAAATACAAATGTACTTCTGTCAAAACCACGATAGGTGGGTGGACTGGGCGTGAATAAACAAGGCAGAAGGGGAGAAACGAAACTGTCTGTTATTAAATAAAATGCGCATTGAAAATCTTTTTTTCGGGAATTTTGTGATATTTTGTAATTGGTTTAAATGAAATTAACTGCAGTACTGTTGTCAGATTCAGTTTTGAAAATAATTGTTAGGGAAGTATGTATTCATAAGTTCATTCAGGTTTTCCTCATATTTTGTGTCCTAAATTAGGTCGGTGATGGAATTATGTAGTTTGAAATTCCTTGAAACCAGTTCACGTCCGCCTAGGAATTGTTCGAAAAATATAATTGAGGAATACCGAATAGAATTATTTCCATGCAGAATTTCTTTGAAATTCTTCCAAAAACTCTTTCGTTCGTTTCAGAATTTTCTTCGAATTCTGCCAGAAATGTACTTCAGACATTCTTTCAGTAATTCTTTCTTGAATTTTTCAGGCATTCCTCCAAATGTTTTTCAAGGATCTTCGAGATGAATTCCTTTGAGGTCTACAAATATCTTTGAATACTGTTCCAGGATTTTCTCTGGAAGTTGCTTCAGGAATTAATTTGAAATTCCTAAAATAATTCCTTCAGGAAATCCTCTGGAATACAGGAACTTCTCGAAGTTTCCTTCAGGAATTGCTCCGCAAGTTTCGTACATGAATTCCCCTGGAAGTACAGCGAACAATTCTCCGGGATATTCTTGAAAATTAAATGCACGGGGGATTAAATCCGGCGGAAAATTTTCCCGAGGTGTGAGGCTACCTTCATCAGGAGAGGCAGCAGGAAAAAAGCGAATCCGGGGAATTTTATTTCATGCTTCTGAGTGTTCTCAAAAAAACTTTTGTAGAAATAGAATGAATTTTTGTAAAATAGAAAATCTCTTTTACATGAATTCTATACGGAATTTGCGTATAAATGTGCGTGGGATTATTAAATAAATTAAATAGGGAATTTTCTGATCTCCATCTCACTGAACTATAAATATATTCATCTCATCGGAAACAAAGAAATACAGCACCAATTTCGTCGCCTCTTTTTGTCAACATGCGTGTTCACTGTGAAAAAGATCACACAAAAATATTAACAATCCAAATTCCTTTTATGGGAGCTTTTGATGGGATGAATATCGACATGAAATAATTCAGGAGCAGTTCTCCCTATTTATATTTGCCCAAAATAAATTCCACTATCAAAAACAGTACTTGAACATATTTATTTATTTATTATGATCTGATTAGTCAAGGCCAACGCACTGCCAGTGCACTGGATTCCGCGATCATCTGTACATGGATCATATATTTCAAATACAAACACGATGCTACGCACACCATATCCAATGACAGATGGAACTGAAAATGTTTTTTATTCAGGGTCGGGTTTACGACCCAGGTTTAAAAAGAATTCGACAATAGTAAGGACAGTTGACCAGATAGTGCTGGCAGAAACATTGATTTCTTGCATATGATTTCAACAATCAATCTTCAAAGCGTTGTAATATTTCCAGCAATGCTTATTTTTCAGCAAACTCTTCAGCATCTCTCAGTATTGAGTCAGATGATTGAATTAACGATAAAATGAAGCCGCTAAGATAAATGCAAAAAAAAATACATTTTGCATACTAATCTTCATATAAATTTCAAACGCATTGTAAGTGGAGAAGCAACAATCGAGGAGAGTATGTGTGTATTATGTAGTACAATGCATATATGTAGTAGTTTTCGAAATCAATAAAAAATCTACAATGTTCATCAGTGAAAAAGGACTTTTCATTTTGAAAACTTGTATCTCAAAATCGGAACATAGTACCTCGGGGTTTTAAGCGTTTCCAATGTAAAATGGTCAAAGAACACGTTGGTGAGGTTATTTCGAATATAAATATACTCATTGGGTAAAATGCATTTTTCAAACAAAAACTTAAAATTGTTTCATTTGGCACCTGCACATCAACAAATTATTTTTATAATTTCCTTGAAAAATCTTCTTCGAATGGTTACC
This sequence comes from Armigeres subalbatus, assembly GCF_024139115.2. NCBI lineage: Eukaryota > Metazoa > Arthropoda > Insecta > Diptera > Culicidae > Armigeres > Armigeres subalbatus. Next base: position 156,367,342 of record NC_085139.1, read on the forward strand.
TTAGATTCATTATAGCCCTCTGCAGTTCCAGAGATATGTACAAAAACAATATGATGAGTTTCAAACATTTGTCCGAAAGGATGGTCTAATTAATCGTGGGAGGTCAATCACCAGAAATTTTGGTTTTGAGGGTAACCCATACATAAACAATTGGTCAAAATTTCATTCAATTCTAAGAAAGTCGATTGCACGTTTGCATTTTTTCGGTCACTTCATATGGAATGACCCAGTTACATGATCTGTTAAAAATGTTGAGTCGAATAAAAATAGACATACAGAGCAAATGTTGGAAGTTAGAGAAACAATATTTAATAGAGAACCGGATAGGAGGCCGGAAATACTGGAATGATAAGGTAAGTTATTCAAATTTTACATTATAGCAATTCAAAGATCTCAAGGTGATGTCCACAAACCACGAAGTACACCGGGCAAGTTGAAACGATTTTTCAAAGTTAAACTTTGAAGTGCATTGTAATAAAATCACCTTTTGATAAATTTTGAATCAGTTCGCGGTATTTTTAGTTCGGACCAAAGATTACCCATAGAAAATAAGCAAACTTGCAAACTTCTTGAAAAATATTTTGTATTCAAAAATTATTTTTCATATGCATCGTTTCAACTTACCCGCATAGCGTAATACTTCGTCTAAGTTCACCCTAAAACCATCCTTGGTAAGGGAGAGTAATGGGGATAATTTTTGAGAACAAGTGCTCATTACGAGGAAAAGTAGATAAGGAATCTCAAAACTAAATAGTAGTTCCATCATGAACCTTTTTATCATATTTTTGGTAGGTTAGGTTGAATTACTGAAAGGAATGGCAGTAAATCTGCCTCTGAGACTGCTTTAATTCCGCTCAGCCCTTTGATGTACCGGAACAAAGTAGTTTGTATGTTGAAGAAACGAGCCGATTCTGCTAGTGACATTCGGTTGTCCTACACAGCAGCTACAGCCTCATTCAGTGCTTCCTTGAATATGTGGACAACATTTTACAGATGTATTTACCATCCATGTTGAATTCCGGATTAAAACATTACATTTAATTAAGAATTGCGTCTGATTCGTTGTTTCAATGCCCTGCATTACTCATTTTTGTTTGCCCTGATAGGATGAAAATGGAGCAATTTGAAACGCACAAAATATCTAAGGAATTAACCATTTCTTCATCGATTTTCATACATTAGTTGTATAAGATTGAATGATGACTTACCGTGAACATTTGATGGAAAATACTTAAACAATATTAAAGACTTATTTCATTGGTGGGTTGAATTTTTAAAAGAGAAACAATGGCAGGAAGTGGGTTTAGAGTTGCAATCCTCCAGGAATGATCAGTCAAAGGTGCGTTTGGGGATCCGTATGTTTAAAAAAATAACCAGAGCATTCGGCCATTTCCGGTGTACATTACAGCCTCCGTTTCAACTTACCCCGCATTTCAAACTTGCCCCGGTGTACCTTATACCAAATTTTCACATTTTTCAACCCCTCTACCCCTAATTTTTGATGAACTTTTCTGACCTTCCTCTCCCTCCTTGATTTTACGATTTTAAGTTTTCATATTTTGTGAAACATCATGTGTTTTGCAGAACGTATCGTGGATCCAAGCCCTTAGCGGAACCTTTATTAAGCGCCTCTTACTTTTGCAGAGCAGAGGACTAAACATTATATTTTGCAATTCCTGATCATAATACCTGGTTTACGATTGGCGTTTAGAGTTATAAAACGGCCTACTTTTCCATACCAATGACATCGGTGCTTTAATGAACAGTTATGCAACTCAAAAAGGTTAGCATTAAATCCATTATAGCACCCATTTGGACTATATGTAAACCAGATTAGAATAAAAGTTACATGACCACATTTAGCACATGGGTGAGTGTTCAAATAGTGTATTCTCTGTGTCACGTAATGAATGAAATATTTTTATGGGCATGACATCAAACTCTCCAAAGACAGGTTTATCTATCGCTTTATGGTCTGTCGAGCACACAATGGACACGCTAACATGGAATCTGTTTATATTCTGCAGCAACATGATTTTTTGGCAAGATTGATCATGTGAAGTAAATAAAATTGTATCATTTTGGTACAGATTTATCATATTTAAGCCATTTTTCATCATTGCAAAAAATAGCGCACTTCGTTTCAAAACTCGATTTTTCAGCACTCGTTCGTAGTAATTAAACTACGGATAAACCCCTGGACCGATCCGGATGAAGTCCCTGGACCGACGCACTGAGGATGTTTTCAGTCCAAACCCGGCCTTTTTTGATATTTCCTATTATTTTTTTCGTTTTGAACTCTCAAATAATAATAGTAAGTTGCCAAGGATTTTTGAAACAATATTGTTACTTGTAAGAATTCTGTCCAAACTTCACCATAATTTCAATGCTAGTTTAATCGAAATTGTGCATGAAAAAAACGTTACGTTTTATCGTGTTCTTGGTTTTAGTAGTTACGGTGTTCTTCGTAGATCATGTTTTTCTTTTGAAATCCTTATTCAGATTGCTATCAGAAATCAAGTGGGTGTTTTGATTTCAATCTGAGATAAAAATCACTAAAGCATGAGGATTTACTCCTGGCCACGCCCATCTTCACCGTAACTTGGGAGGGAAGGAAGTGTTGTATAGTACTTACTTAACGAGAGGGCCCCGACTCAGCGACACCCTCATAAGTACCACGGAGTTGGATTTGGGGAAGGTATTCGTTGGGTCATGATTTGCCTGTAGCTGACAATTGACCGTGATAGATCTTACCGTAACACACCACGTAAAGGTGTTACCAGCGTTACGGGGTAGTTTCGAGATAATCGTCTGATAGAGCTTAAATTTGACTTATTTTGAACCAGTGAATTTGAGAATAATTTGTAAAAATTCCATAGAAAAACTCGAACTTTTGCAACCAAATCACCCCCATGGCTGGCGCCCTTGGCAGGCACACACCACTGGTGTTGTACAATTCACGTGGAGATCAGTCACGTGTTAAGTAACTCAATTATCGAAATCCATTTAGAATAAAAACATTACAACGAAAGAAATTTCAAACAGAACGAAATCATGGCAGCTAGAACCTGATCATAAAGTCAACCCAGGTTTTTTACACGGTGTGGTTTAGTCGGTAGACCTTTAGGTTAATAAAACGAAAAAATCACAAAACAAAGAAATCTCGTGGTATTTAAAAGCTGTGAATGAATTCCACCGCGTAATGATAGGAAATGGGCCTCCTTGCCGTGCGGTAAGACGCGCGGCTACAAAGCGAACCATGCTGAAGGTGGCTGTATTCCGATGCCGATGCTAGGCAATTCCTACCACTCGCTTCGTCACTGCAGTCTATAGTAAAATAATCGCTGTCGATGAAGGTCTTCGTGTCCCATTTACGAAAGTACAAAGTCTGGGCTATATTGAGGACGCTGCGCGTGTTCATCCGCGTTTTTTTTATCCCATCTATCGTACTCGTTGGATTCCCTCGTCGTTCCATCCATTTGTCATTGGACGAGATTCTTTTTGTCGGACAGGTAGTTAAGAATCGTAATACACTGCTGCGATGCATTGAAAGCAGCACACGGCTGCTACATCTACGACGTCTAAATCGACGAATTTGGACAGTACCACAGCCATCTACTGACAGCCAAATCTCGTATCGTTCCACTACGTTTACAGTCAATTCCTGACTTAAACTGTACGTCGCTCAGCTCGACAGCCAGTTGAGGATAATCTTCGGAGGAACAGATTGAACCTCCAACGTTTTGGAGGTTTGTTTTACTACTGGTTGAAATCCTGTAAAATGTCTGGAAGGTCTTCGTTTCCAATCGGTCGTAGAGATTTGGGCGTTCAATCGAAGTCACTCTACGACCTGAGGTTGTTAGATCATATTCAAACCCGCGGTCATACTCGCAACACCTGTCAGGTGGCACGTAAAATTTGCTTTCCGTTTCTACGATAGACAGAGAGAATACCCAGAAGGCTCACCCAAAGCTAAGTGTTTCATCACCGCGACGCGACAACAAGTCCCCGCGACTATACCTGGGCTGGGTCACGTCAATGATCCATTTAGAAATCCATATTACGGGGACAGAATCACGATTGCAAGCGACGGCAACTGCGTTGCGTCGCGTTTGTTTAGAGACATAATGCGTTATTACTACTAACGTAGCCAATTATTGGGATTTTATAGGCCACAACTGAACAAAGCCTTTGGTAACAACGGTATGATTACGTTATGCTGTCTGCCAATGCAAGATTATAACACGTTATGATACCATGAATGCAGCCTTGATGGTATTCTATAGCCCACAGATAAGCTTCATCTAAGTTATTCTATTTTATTTATTTATATCCAGATTCGCAAGATAATGTGTCAATCACCCTTGGACTACTATTTGCACAGCCACATTTAAAACCACTGTGAATGACAGCTGATTAACGCATGGAGATCTTTCAATGATAATTGCAATGAACACACTCTTTTCTTTCTCGAATTGTGAAATGCTTATAGTAGCAGAAGGTACTTACTGTATTCATGCTGTAATAAACGGCTTGTATATCTCTATTTACTGACTGTCGTTGCGCCATTTAGATGAGCAGTGCAATATAAACAGAGAGTATCATTCAGCGAAGTGTTTGACGTTGTCGTTCAGAATATATATCATTGGTGGAAAATTCTGACATCGGGAAGTTATGCTCATTTTACTATGACAGGTGGATCAATAGTGGATCCAGTTGAAGTGGCATTTTGATCGATTTTTCTACAGCTGTCATTATCGACACTTAAGATCCTCTGACAGATCAATTTCAAGTACTGCGTTTTCTTGGCACATCGATAGGAAGCACGCACAACTGTCATTTTATTTTTCTGCTGCTGCGTCGCAGCATGCGTGAAAAATAAAATAAGATTATACGTGCTCCATCGAATGGTATTAACACGAGTACTTAAAATTGATTCCGTCGACTTAACTCAGAGATCTGCAAGTACAAAAAAATGTTAAATGACAATGTGATGAATAAACTTTATGTTTGATTGCATCTTTTATATGCTATTTACTCAAAAAATACAGGTGTTTGTTTCTGGTGTTGCATATTTGGGGGCAGCAGGACCCCAAAACATGAAAGTGCCCATGGAACATAGGGTCGGAAATCACTGCTAAGTGAGTTAATCAAAATTCTATGTTTTAATTTTGGTCAACTTTACCAACCTCTATCTCATTAACCATTGATCGTATAATCTCAGTCATCAGAACGAAAGCTTAAAGTCTAAGCTTTTTGCTTCGTTGACCTTATGTTGATAAAAGTGGTTTTAAGTACAGTAATTATGCAAACTTTCGAAAGTGTCAAAATAACGTGCTTTTTCTTATAATTTAGTGATTTTTCATCAATACATTCGATATTATGAAAAATTTCTTCTACAAAACATTCTTATGCTTCTTTGCTTCCAAAATGTCCTTTGGTGGAACATTGTATGGTTTGTAGTTTACCCGTAATTTTCAATTTAAAATAATTAAGAAAAATCATCGAACAGCAATTTTCATCGCGATGTTTGTTTAAAATGTTGGTTGGCAACCTACCTGTTCGGCGTTCGTTGCTTGCACGTGGTGCGATCGTTTGAAACACCATGCACCGCTAATGCCATGAAGTGAGGTTCAAAAAAAATGGATCAGCTGATAGAAAAATTGGTTATTTTAACCAGGGCGTAAATTGTTTAAATAAATCGCACGTTTGTGATTAACTGAAGAGCATAATGTGTGAATTTGCAAACTATCCACGCTGTCTGATGGGCTTATCTGTTAGAAGCGGCCATAATTTATTTACAAATAATGCTTTTCATCAGTAATTAACTATCATTTTATTTTGTTTTCGCCCAAATCGGATGATACCTTGATAATAAAATCACGCATGTAGGCAAACGATTGACGAATACTTCGTATTTGACTTGTTGCTTCTGGTAGGGGCAGAAAATTTTCATTCAGTTTAGTCGTCCTCAGGGATGCCAGATATACGACATGTCTGTATTTATACAGACTTTGGTCTTGCATACAGACATCATGCAGATTACAGACATTATACAGACTTTGGTTCATGTTACAGACTTTTACAGACATTTTGTTATCTTTGGAGGAAAACCGAAGCAGAAAAATCATGAAAACCTAAGAATCTGCGATGATGATTCCAGTATAAATTAAAACTTAATGGGGACGGCAGGTATTTCCGTCCTTCGTCGTAGGCTAAAACCAACGAAAGCAACGTAACATTTGCTAGAACTCCACTATAGTTTCTCACGTTTCTCCTGAGATTACGATTTGGTACGTATAGTTTACAAAAAAGTGTCTTTTATTGGTTTTCGAGACTATCGGACTTCCGAATCGAATTTTCTTCCGAAGTTTTATCTTCAAACTAATTGATGCATTGTTTAGCGCATCAGTATGAATCCAGCACTACTTCCCAAGTTGGGAAGTTGCCTGTATCTGGAGAAAATACAACTTCAGTATAAAAGTCGTTCTAACTTTGTTCGGATATACAATAGTACGAAAGGGCTGCCATATTGAGGGCCTGTCCCGATTCGAGACCGGGAGATGATCTGCTGTTCTTTAAAATATGGAAGCTCCACGGAGATGTCCACGCCGATGTGGTCCTTAAATTTTCCGGAGGTAAACGAGATATGGTCCGTTTTTCCCAGTTTTCTCAAATGATTTTTCTTCATGCAGGTTTTGACATCACCAAACGGACGGATCGGATGTCGGGAATGTGTGCCCTGATGTCCGACTTCGGCAAGGAGATAGCTTGTTGTTGCCAGGCACTCCAGTGCCAGGATCCAAGGAAGGTCGTGTTCGAGAGCATTTTCGCTAAGATGCTTTGGATCCTGTTGTGCTCTTACATCCTTGGAATATGGAGATCGCTGGCAGAGTCTAAAAGTACGGCTGGCAGGTGTTGCGAGTAACAATTCTGAGGCGACTCGGACGTAGGAATTGAAGGACCTCCTGTTGTTGGTTAGATGAGGATGAGACAGGTCCGTATCAGTTGTCCGGGTCCAACAATTTACTTTGAGTTCGCGAAAATGCAGAAAAGAACGGAGTCTCCGACCAATGGAGACTCGAGAACTTCCACAATCTTTTGTTGGAGATGGGTTAGTCCACCAAGCGGAATGAGGACGTGTCCTCGAATGCATTTGCTGGTTGTCAGAGTCTACCAGGTTCCGGAAAAGCAAGGAGGTTTGAAAATCCCTTTGCCACTGTTAGAAGTCCTGATGAAGGCCTTGAATGTTCTAGATCCGCGTGCTTGCCGTCGTTTATAGGCGTTGTGCAGTACATCTTCCAGATACGCAAATATATTGCCCGTGCTGTATTCCGGGCGGAACGCTTGTTAGCGAAGCCGAACCTATTATCGACTTCTAATTTACAGCCGCTGATTTACAAACCTTTCCACGGCTTTGAAGACACCTCTGTCAGAGAAACAGACCGGTACATTGTGACATATCGAGAGGAAATGTTGTTTTTGTGGATGGATACAACGTGCTTTTCCCCATTTATCCGGAAAGATTCATCAGACCATGCTTGGTTGATCAACCTCAGAACCAATATTGGCCAGGTTAGGAAAGTTTTGATAATGAAATAACCAACCATAGAGACCTGATGATTTTTCATTACTCATTGAGAGGGCGAAGCCAGCTCTGAGAGCAGAACGCAGAATGAAATTGGCGTTTGTGAATCGGGAACAAAAATAAATAATCGCTAATGGAAACTAAATGAATTACAATTATTTTATTAAACTTATTAATTATTTCACGGAACGAACTTATTTCGAATTTCAGATTATTGAAGCGCATATCGATGATATCAAAAATGTATGGTTGTGAGTAATTTTTATATCAAGTATACCTCTAGAGCATACAGACAAATACAGACATTTTAGAGATTAAAACAGACATTTAAAATTGTATCTGCATCCTGGTCGTCCTGCGGTGACGATATGGCATGATTTGTTTCTGGGTGCTTTACTTTTTGGAATTATTTTAATTTCAGTGATTCCGGGTCATGGACATTTTAGTGTTTCTTAAACTAAACAAAATGGTATTTATGAATCCGATTAAGAGTCGTCGTATTACTTTCGGGAGGAGTGATGCATGAGAATTCGACTAATCAATTTTTTTAAAATTTCTATGAATTTAGGGGTTTTTGGGCTCTGGTAAATTTCTGTGAATTCGTTGTTCTAATGAAACCAATCCGCTTTTAGAAATACGTGAATCTCCTGAGAGTCTTTGTGGGTTTGGGAATCCGGGTGCATGTGGATAGATTTATAAGGCTCTGGATGGATTCTGGAGAAACCTGCGTGGATTCATAAAAATCCGAACAATGAGTTTTTGGTGACATTTTCATTTAAAATTTCCGCGTTCAAAAATCCTGGAGGATTCTGAGGAATCCGGTGGATTCTGAGGAATCGGATTCTAGACGGAGTTCTAAGGAATCGGAGGATTCTAAGGAATCCGGAGGATTCTAAGGAATCGGAGGTGGATGGAGTTCTAGAATCCCGGAGGATTCTGGGAATCGGAGGATTCTAAGGAATCCCGGAGGATTCAGAATCCCGGAGTTCTAAGGAATCCGGAGGATTCTAAGGAATCCGGAGTTCTGGGGAATCGGAGGTTCTAAGGAATCCCGGAGGATTCTAAGGAATCCCGGAGGATTCTAAAGAGAATCCCGGAGGATTCTAAGGAATCGGAGAGTTCTAAGGATCGGAGTTCTAAGGAATCCCGGAGGATTCTAAGGAATCCCGGAGGATTCTAAGGAATCCGGAGGATTCTAAGGAATCGGAGATCTAAGGAACCCGGAGTTCTAAGGAGGATTCTAAGGAATCGGAGGATTCTAAGGAATCCGGAGGATTCTGATCCGGAGGATTCTAAGGATCGGAGTTCTAGGAATCCCGGAGGTTCTAGGAAGTCGGGATTCTAGGAATCCCGGAGGATTCTAAGGAATCCGGAGAGTCTAAGGATCGGAGGTTCTAAGGAATCCGGAGGATTCTAGGAATCCGGAGGATTCTAAGGAATCCCGGAGGATTCAGAGATCCCGGATTCTAAGGAATCCCGGAGATTCTAAGGAATCCCGGAGGATTCAAGGTAAGAGTCCCGGAGGTTCAAGAATCCGGAGGATTCAAGGAATCCGGAGATTCTAAGGAATGCGGAGGTTCTAAGGAATCCCGGAGGATTCTAGGAATCCGGAGGATTCTAGAATCCGGAGGATTCTAAGGAATCCCGGAGGATTCTAAGGAATCCCGGAGGATTCTAAGGATCCGGAGTTCTAAGGAATCGTTAAGCGGAGGATTCTAAGGAATCCGGAGTCGGATCCGGAGTTCAAGGAATCCGGAGGATTCTAAGGAATCCCGGAGGATTCTAAGGAATCCCGGAGGATTCTAAGGAATCGGAGGATTTAGAATCCAATTCAAGAATCGGAGTTCTAAGGAATCCCGGAGGATTCTAAGGAGATCCGGAGGATTCTAAGAATCGGAGTTCAATGAATCCGAGATTCTAAGGAATCCGGAGGATTCTAAGACCGGAGTTCTAAGAATCCCGGAGGATTCAAAGATCCGGAGGATTCTAAGGAATCCCGAAGTTGGATCGGAGGATTCTAAGGATCCTGAGATTCTAAGAATCGGAGGATTCTAAGCCGGAGGATTCTAAGGAATCCCGGAGGATTCCTAGAATCCCGGAGGATTCTAGAATCGGAGGATTCGGAATCCGGAGGATTCTATCTAAGGAATCCCGGAGATTCTATAAGGAATCCCGGAGGATTCTATCTAAAGGAATCAGGAGAGTTCTATCTAAGGAATCCGGAGGATTCTATCTAAGGAATCCAGGATTCTATCTAAGGTGGAGGATTCTATCTAAGGAATCCCGGAGGATTCTATCTGGAATCGAGTTCTATCTAAAGATCGGAGATTCTATCTAAGGAATCGGAGATTCTATCTAAGGAATCGGAGGATTCTATCTAAGGAATCGGAGATTCTATCTAAGGAGTCAGATTCTAAGGAATCCGGAGGATTCTATCTGGAATCCAGGATTCTATCTAAGGAATCCCGGAGGATTCTATCTAGGAATCCCGGAGGATTCATCTAAGGAATCGGAGGATTCTATCTAGGAATCCCGGAGGTTCTATCCATCGGAGGATTCTATCTGGATCAGAGATTCTCTAAGAATCGGAGGATTCTATCTAGGAATCGGAGGATTCTATCTAAAGAATCGGAGGATTCTATCTAAGGAATCCGGAGATTCTATCTAAGGAATCCGGAGGATTCTATCTAAGGAATCGGAGGATTCTATCTAAGTGAGATGGAATCCGGAGGATTCTAAGAACCGGAGGATTCTTAGGTATCCGGAGGATTCTTGGTATCCGGAGGATTCTTAGGTATCCGGAGGATTCTTAGGAATCCTGAGGATTCTAAAGATCCCGGAGGATTCTAAGGAATCTCGATCGGAGGATTCTAAGAAATTGCTGTTCGATGATTTTCTTAATTATTTTAAATTGAAAATTACGGTAAACTACAAACCTAATGTTCCACCAAGGCATTTTGGAAGCAAAAGCATAAGAATGTTTTGTAGAAGAAATTTTTTCATAATATCGAATGTGATTATGAAAATCACTAAATTATAAGAAAAACACGTTATTTTGACACTTTTTCGAAGTTTGATAATTACTGTTTAAAACCACTTTTATCAACATAAGGTCAACAAGCTAAAAAGCTTAGACTTGTGCAGTGTTGACTGACTTTCTGTTGTGCTGACTGAGATTATACGATCAATGGTTAATGAGATAGAGGTTGGTAACGTTGACCAAAATTAAAACATAGAATTTTGAATAACTCACTTAGCAGTGATTTCCGACCCTATGTTCCATGGGCACTTTTTCATGTTTTGGGGTCTAACCCCCAAAATATGCACCTCAGGAAACAAACACCTGTATATATTCAGTGAGGAAAACGATTTCCCTCAAAATATGAATTTGTGAAAGCTTTTTTGGCTGGAGAGCTTGTACTCCTACCGAAACCGATCGCTTGGGCTTCAACACACGCCTTTTATTTGTGGGCATCCGTCAACAAATCGAGTTAGCAGAACCACATACTTTGTCTTAATTTCGTTTCTCTGCCCGGCAGATCTCGTAATCGTACTCGAGTGCAATGTTCAACAGTAAATTGGAAAACGTATCACCCTACTTCATTCCATCTGAGGTAACAGAGAGATTGACATTTTGTCTGCAATTCGAATACTCGATTTCGACCCATCAAACTCATCACCTAATGAATTTCGACGGCAAACCGTGCTCATACATTATCGGCTGTATCACTTCGTTGACTGAGTCGTGCGCAGCTTTGAAATTAATAAACAGACGATAAGTTTGCAAGTTGTACCTACGGAATTTATCAATGATCATCCTCTGATACCTTAATGATCGACCCTCAAGAAAACACGCCTGGTTTTTCCCGACGAAGGGCTCGTCATGCGGTCTCAGTCTGTTAAACACAATAAGCAACAGAGTTTTGTACGCCGAGTTCAGTAGATAATCATTTGTTGTAATTGGTACAGACTAGGAAGTGACAATCTGTCTGTACCTTTCTTTAGATCGGCATATGAGGTCATCCAACCTATTGGTGAGCAGTGTATAATCTTCCAATATTTTCTGAGTAATGGTGGGTCGATTGTTGCAATTGCTTCCAAGTTTTAAATCTCAGTCCGGATCTCGTCCTTCTCAGCAGCTCTACTATTTTTCACTCATGTAGTGCCATCATTACCCCATTCAGTGTTAGTGGTTTCACAGCTGGATCGTCGCGGTCGTCATGACTATTCATCCTATTTCTTAATACACTTCTTTTCGATTCAACAAATCCTTAAAATGTTCCTTTATAATTTTGTCTTCAGCAAATTCCCTCTAGGGTAAAAGCCACCCAGTAGATGAAAATAGCTCAATAATATCAAATTTTGATTAAATAGCAAAGTGAGATATGGATATGATTCATTCATTTAATTTATTTAGACTAAGGCCGAAGTGGCCGGTGCAGTATATAGAGTCTTCTCCATTCGGCTAGGGTCTAGTGGCTACCGCCAACCACCAGTCTACGGAGGGTCCGCAAGTCATCTTCCACCTGATTGATCCACCTTGCCCGCTGCACCTCTTCTTTTGCCCGTCGGATCGTTGTCGAGAACCATTTTAGGACTACCGGTGTAATAGGCGTTTTGTAGATTGTCAGTTTGGTACGGCTGCGAACTCTATTCGATCGGAGCGTCTTACGGAGTCCAAAGCATGTACGATTTCCAGCCACTATGCGTCTCCGAATTTCTCTGCTAGTATCATTTTCGGCGTCACCAGTGAGCCCAAGTACAAATTCTTCTACCACCTCATTTCGTCACCACCGATGAAAACTCGCGTGGGTGCTCACATTTCTTCTGTGACCGCTTCCTATCATGTACCTCGTCTTCGACGTGTTGATGACTATCCGATCCTGCTTCCTCTTCAGTCATGTAGGCTTCCTCCATCTTCTGAAAGTTCAGTGCCATAATATCTGTATGGATGATTCATATGAGAGTTAAAATATCAGACGACAATATTAATATTGCACTAAAACATCGAGGATATCAAGTTAAGCTTTTGTAAATTAATATGGTAAAATCACAAAATCTCAAATCTCATCGGCGATTCAAATCATGCGTGAATCAAATCCCATCAGAATCATGGCCCAGAGATTCGTCCATGCTTCGAATTGCGATTTGCAACATTGCATGATTTTTACATGTTCTTCATTGTTGAATGCATTGAAATAACCTTTTCGCTAAACAATGGCTAATAAATCCATATAAAAAAAATACGCCTCGTTGCGCTTTCTCGAGCGAAATCATTTTCGGCGAGTGAGCAAAGCGACGATTCTGTCGAGAAACTCAAGCGCGATCTCTCACAGAATCGCAGTTAGCAACGAATATTCAGTGGAAGGATCGGACCGGAACATTAGGAAGCTCGGTTTATGGAACTGCAAATTTCGCATATTGGCCGATGTGTTCGAGAACCGTGGCATCGTAGCGCTAAAGGAAGTTCGTTGGAGGCGCGTGATCGTATGTGACTGATTCAACCTTGTATGGGGAAAAAAGTTGTCAATTTCTACGGTCACTCCCAGGATTATGTCTTTGGGTGAGAAAATCAAGATCCGAAATTTTCAATCTAGACAGCAGAATCGAGAGCTTACTGGGATCATCATGACTTAGATGGGCGGTGCGCATTGGTTCGCCGACGCGCAGTGCACAGTGGCTAAAATCGTGTTTTGAGCGCGTTTAATTAAAAGTACCTTTATTATGCAATTTAGCGTATGGTGTCTTCGAGACATTTATCAATGTAAATGTGCCTTTGGAGGTATTCAGTTTACTGATCAATCCCTTCCGCTTCACAACATATAAGGTTTGATGCTTCATAAAGTTGTGAAAAAGTAGTCCTGAAAACTTTGTCAAGACACCATTCGTAATTCCGTTACTTTCGGAGATTTTTGATTTTATAGACAACCCCTTAAAATGTTTTTTCATCATATCTTTTTCACTTTAATTTCTACATTTTGTGCATGTTCTAGAAAATTTTAGATAATATTAAAGTACGCCGTTTGGCTATTGTGACTTAAAAACTTAAAAAAAAAAAGTTATAACAGTTTTATTGGATTTTTTAGCCGTGTTTCATTTAATTACTATGCGATAATGGCAAATTGTGCAGTCAATCTAATACGCATAACAAAGTACATGCAATCAACTTTATATTAATACCATGAACTGTCAAATGACAAATAACATCATGTTATGCACAATGTCGGATCACATTCTTTTGATCTATTGTAATATATTCCCTTTTTCTAGCTATGTCACTATGGCGTATCGCTATTGGTTGTTTGACTAACAGCTTCTCCCCAACACGGCTCAGCTTTCGAAATGAAATGCACCACCGATGGGATTTGTTCTACCAAGCTCAAGTGGTTTATAAGCCCCTTGGTGAAGAACTTTTGTCTTGTTCGAAAAATTGCCGGACAACGGCATAACAGATGCTGAGTCTTCTTTTCTGTGTCACAGAAGCGACATGATCATTTTGAAGTTTCCCTATAAGCTTCAAATGGTATCGACTCGGACAATGACCTGTAATGAGACCCGTATATGCAGGTCTCTTTTAGATAATTCTAAGATGTTGCGAGTCATGAAAACATTTGGAGTGATAAAGCGTTTCGATTCTGGCATTATTGCGTTCCTAAATTTGGTTTCTATTTCATAGATTCATCTTCAGCTCCATACGAAGAGAAGAAGTTGGAGTAGCTCAAAAGGTTCGTCCTTAAACCGACTTGATGATCCGAGTCTCGCCAGCATATCGGCTTTTCGTTAACTCCACGTGTCCTGGAACCCAATATAGATTGACTTGGTTTCGACAAGACAATTTTGGAGGGACTGAATGCATTCTCAAACTTGTTTTGAAGTGCATGTTATGACTTGTACGATTATACACCCAGGTTTTTTCGCGGTTGATTCTTTAATTTCTCGTACCGAACTTTCACAGCTTTTAAATACCCCTGAATTTTCTTTGATTTTTGTGTTTTTTTTCGTGGGGTTATTTCATTGTTTCATTGACCTGACGCTGAGTCTCAAACGACTAAAACCAAACCGTGTAGAAAACCTGGGTGTACATCGAATATGTTCAAAACTTGGCATAAAATCAGTAAATCTCTTAAAGTAGTGAAATTACTAAGTGTCTTCGACAAAGTTTTTCAGGAGAACTTTTGCTACAACTCTCGCGAAGTCGTATACCTTCTGTGGGTTTGAGTAGTTACTGTGGTGTACACCTCACATTTACTTTCAGCGTGTGATTACATATTAACAAATCAGTGTGTCAATTGATGATCAGCAAGCGCCTTCTTCTTGTCGATCTCGTGGCGTGCACGCACTCGAAAGCTGCTTCATCGCATTTAGTTTCGGCCATGAGGGGCCACACTTTTGCGATCCTGACAGGTTATTTTTCTATCCTGACGCTGATTTCAATGGGTGAGTAAATTCAAGGGTTATTAAACTATTATTGGTTTAAAAAAAATCACAAGGTATAGTGGTTTGTATTAGCACAAACGTGGTTTGGAAAATCGCAAAGCGCGTCGGGATGACCGCTGGAAAACGGACTGTGGTTCGAAAAATCCCAAAGCGCGTCTGGAAGACCCCTAGAGAACGGATTGTGGTTTGGAAAATCACAAAGCGCGTCAAGTCGATCGCTGGAAAACGAATTGTGGTTTGGAAAATCATTAAGCGCGTCAAGAAGACCGTTGGATAACGGATTGTGGTTTGGAAAATCATAAAGCGCGTCAAGAAGACCGCTGGATAACGGATTGTTTTGGAAAATCACAAAGCGCGTTTGGAAGACCATTGGAAAACAATTTGTGGTTTGTAAAATCACAAAGTGCGTCGGACGACCGCTGGAAATATCGAATTGTGGTTTGAAAATCATAAAGCGCGTCAAGAAGACCGCTGGAAACGATGTGGTTTGGAAAATCAAAGCGCGTCGGATGACCGCTGGAAAACGGATTTTGGTTTGGAAAATCACAAAGCGCGTTGGAAGACAGTTAGTAAACGATTTGTGGTTTGAAAATCAGAAAGCGCGTCGGACAACCGCTGGAAAACGTGTGGTTTGGAAAATCATAGAACACGTCAGGAAGACCGCTGGAAAACGATGTGGTTTGAAATATAGAGCGCGTCGAGACGAACGCTGGAAAAGATTGGATTTGGAAAAACACAAAGTGCGTCTGGAAGACCGTTGGAAAACGGTTTGTGGTTGGGAAAATCACAAACCGCGTCGGGAAGACCGTAAAAACGGATAGTGGTTTAGAAAATCAGCGCGGCTGGAAGTCAGCTGGAAAATTGATTGTGGTTTAGAAAAATACAATTTTGATGGTGCTTTTGGAATGGTGCTGATTTGGAATACAAGAGGCGTCTGGAGACTCCCAAGGTGAGTGCTGATTTGTTAAATTGATTTGGTTTGATATTTATACACTTAGCGGCTTTGGTGTACATGAGACTATCAGTTGAGCAAGGTACCTGGTACTGAATTTGGTTTCATCGGTATCCGCTAAGCTGGAGGACGACGGAGGTCCTTCGTAGCTTAGTAGGAAAGCACCTGCCTAGCGTACTGGGGTCGTGGGATCAAACCCACCGAAGGGCGGTTACCCTCAATACCTTTTCCAACTAAATCTATCACATGTTGTACATATGCATAAACAAGACAATGAATTAATTTCCACTCCGGGTGGCTTAATATCCGGCATATAGGCAATTAACTTTAATCTACTGAGGCAAAATATATTATCTTGAAGTTTATTTTGGAATTTACTGACTTGTTGTCTTAGCGGAATTACCGTTGGATCTGATTTAAGTATGAATTCTCATTCAAAGGGCCCTCTAGCCGTGCGTAAGACGCATCGTGTTAGCCTCATGATATACGAATGCAAAAATGGTACTTGGCTTAGAAACCTCGCAGTTAATAACTGTGGAAGTGCTTAATGAACACTGAGCTGAGGCCGCTCTGTCCCAGTGTGGGATGTAATGAATAAGATCTCATTCAAATATAATATCTCTGCGAAAATTTAGATAAATATCATTTTTGCTGTTGAACGGAAGTTCGATCGATATGTTGAAGGTCAGCTTATGTTGTTCCTATACGAGGATGATAGTTGGATTCAATTGAGGTAGTAAGATATTTTGATTATTGCTGTTGAGCCATATAGTGTGACGCTTGTGGATGCTTCAGTGGAGTACCGAGATTTCACAACTGATCACTACTGCAAACATTGAATTGGTGTACAACGAGATGGTAAGAGAAAGACATCAAAAATAACGTCGATTACAGTGAGAGATCGCATAAGTTGATTTGGAAAAGTTATTCAATTATTAGTAGATTTGGAGGTTTATAGAAGGTTGTACACGACGATAATATGAGCTGTAAATAAACATGAGTTGCTAAACTCATCACTGTTACACTTCTGCTAAGTAGAAAATTACCCAAAAACCGTAGAATATGAATATGATCGTAGAATAATAGTCTTGTTGTCGCAGGGAGCCAATTGAGGTCAGTTGAGAATAAAGGTACTAGGGAATCGGTCCAAGGTGCAAGGAGCAAACTAGATGTAAGGTAAATGGTGGCATAAGTTGGTAATTGAAATTAATCGAAATTAAATTTCAGCTTGAAGCTGCCTACACTAAGCTGCTTTAAAGGTGTTTTTGCATTCCTAGTATCGATTTCCCAACACTATATGTTCCTAGAAAGATCAATATTATAACACTAGTTATCAAACTTTTGAACGATACAGTCTATTTACTTCCATATCGTGGTTCTGCGATTAAAACCACGATGTTGAGACAAGGTTATTTTGGATTTCAGTTTTCAAAAGATGAATTAGTCGTTTTCTCAAATGCAACATGGTCAAAAGAAAAAAAATGTTTGCTCCGTCATTTTTCATTTTATCCAATACACCTTTCAAAGTTTTAGTTTGACTTGAAAAGTACTGTTTTGTAGATTTGGAAAATGGAGGAGATTGTAGATGTACAATTCAAATGTATCGCGCTTTCTTGTGTGTGTCAGTTGTATTAGTAAATGTTTTTAACTGAAGCTGAAAACCATGTTTTTGTGATTCTCAAAAACCCAGTGAATCCGATATCCAGATGGATTGCCCGGTGAGTCTGTTCCACGATGGAATGCTTCTCTATTTTATAGGGAGGAGGTTCGGTTGTGGGCACCGTTCGTTATGGGCACCCTATGTATCTTTTGACAGATAAGAGATGCTGTCATTCTGACAACCGTCATTTGTTTGCTATAATAGCATGATGTTTTGGCCTCAATATCAAACCGGATGGGCATCTCTACTTTGAACTAGAAACAAATAAATTTTTCGCACAAGAAAAACAACACGAAAGTTTTTTTGGCCTTTTCAAAGTGTCATAAATTAAAGATTTAATTCAAAAGTGAGTTCTAATGCGTATTTACACAGTAAATTTAATCTATTTCGAGGCCCAATGTCGATTGCCATCAAAATTTTAGCACGATTTTTTTCTTCTCGTTCCAAAATTTTATTGATAAATCATTCAATATCGTTTTACTTGTCCCTTAACTTATTTTAATAACGTTTTAAGGCAGTTTTATAAATGTTTGACATAATTGTTCGAAATAATGAGTTTATTTAATATTTTTGTTCTTTGGGCATGTCTATCTATACACACACTTTTTGGAACAAAGCGTTGACGATTTGCTTGCAACAAAGTTGCATTCGACGGGAATGCTTTCCCATTGTTTCCTATTGAAAATTGGTCAGATCAGACATGGATCAAAATTTGGCATATTATTTTTTGAAATGAACGAGAAAGGCACTATTGCCGCTAGGTTGATTAATCAGGATTTTTTGACTGTGGTGCATACCAATAAAACGTAAATCAATGAAAAATTATATCCCATTTACCTAAATGCTATTTAGACCTTTCTTATGTGATTTTT
This sequence comes from Armigeres subalbatus, assembly GCF_024139115.2. Lineage (NCBI taxonomy): Eukaryota > Metazoa > Arthropoda > Insecta > Diptera > Culicidae > Armigeres > Armigeres subalbatus. Next base: position 156,385,851 of record NC_085139.1, read on the forward strand.
CATCATCCTCCTTAATGCACGAGGGAGCATCATCACTGCTAGGTGAATTGATTTGAGTTTTTTAGCGTCTCCTGGCTTTTAGAATGAATAAACTATTCCTTGTCTTTAAATCTGGGTGGTTTTTATCATGCTTCTTTATTTTTAGCTAAGTTTTCAAGGGTGCCCACAACCGAACCACGAAATGAAAATGTCCAAAATGTCAAATTTTCTAAATGTCCATATTTTTTCTAAATCGATGAAATCATATAATTTCTTTCTAGTAGTAAGGTTAAAAGTTTAGCTTTCGATTTCTATGCAAATGTGAAAAGATCAACCAGGCCAAAGTTATGGACCAAACACAAAAGGTGCCCACAACCGAACCTCGTCCCTATCAAAGTGCACACTCTATATATCATTTACTATCTAACATGCTTTGCTTTTGAGGCAAGCTCGTTCTACTCAGGTCCACTAAATTACGGAAGGGTGAACGAAGGTAATATAAAATGTCTTTAAATCAAATTTATACAGATAGAACGTTCAGCTTTTTATGACAACAGATTTGAAGAAAATGCCTTTAGAGTTAAAAGGCGCCTAGTAAAATGTAGTTTCGTGGAAGGGGAAAATCTTTGTCCAAATGTCACTAAATATCTGTGTATTTTAACATCCCCACTCCCACCTAAATTTGTCTTTTAATCATACAAATCGTTGAACCGAAATGATTGGATCCAGTGGTGACATGGAGGTTTGTTGTGGATACTGAACATCTCATGCGGTGCAAAGAACCCGCAATCCATTTAAATATGTCGCGCTGCTCTCCGCAGTTGCCGTTGACATAGTATCAATCACTATCCCTAATTGCAGATTAGTGCAAAGAATTGATTGAATTTGCTCCTGCAAAGTTTTTTATGAGTTTGCCCCGGTTTGTGCACGGCCGAAGTACCATTATATTTAGCTTTACGAGATTTTATTTGTGGATAGGCCAGGTCTTGAAACGGTTGAACATGAATTAACCCTTTAAGTTGTAGTTAGTGTGTAATCCAGATAACGATTGCAGGTAAGACAAATATGAAGCTATTGTAAGTATCTAATATGGTGTATTTGAGTGGTCTTAGGATTCAGTTTGTTTTTCATCGCTTTATTCATTAATTTTTTCTTTCCAAAGGACGAGTGAGGCGGAGAAAAATTCGTCCCTCAAATTAAATTTTATCATCTATTTTTGCATTTTATTTTTGATATTAATTTTAATTATTGTACATTCATTAATGATTGATTCATTAATGAATGATGATGATTGAAGGTGAAGGTGAAGGTGGAGCAAAACAAATCCGATTTACGGAGGTTAATTTCACAATATATTTATGGCCTTTTGCCTTCTATTTTGACTATCTTCAAATCTTCCTTCTCAATGCCTATTTCAAATATATTTCTTTGTCACTATCTTCCTCGCTTTCCATTTTTTTAGTAGAAAATACATTTAAGTCTAAAACAAAGCTGATTCATTGAAGATGTAAAATACTAGGTTGGTAAGAAAATAGATCAGAGTGCTCTTTTATTAGATATGCAGATTGTTCGCGAGAATCAGAAGCTTTTGATCTGCTTTGGGTCGATATGTGAGTTAATTAATCGCAATGCTTTACTTAAAATATACCTCAGAGACGTTTATTTAGGAGTATCAAATTTTCTGTCGGAATTCAGAAATAAGTATATCATGTTTGTTTGTAGCTTGAAAGACAAATGTTCAGCATTCGAGTCACGAGTCGTGATTTATTTGAGAGCAGAACGATCGGCCTCATCACATAATTTGTTCTGCTTTGTGCGTTAGCAGAACGATCGCCCGATCATCGAAATGTTGTTCTGCTTTGTGCGGTGAGTAAATTAATTAAAAGTGAAGATTCAGTTCGCGTTAGTAAGCAGAACGATCGCTGATCATCGAAAATGTTGTTCTCTTTATGCGGTTAGCGGAGAGATCGGCTGGTCATCGACAATTTTGTTCTGCTAAGTGCGATCGGTTTAATAATTAGTATTCGTTCGATTACGTTTTGAATTAATCAAACTACACGCTATACACTGCATACCGTTTACCAAAACGAACCCTTCACAATACCTTCCCCATTTATCCAACATCCTAGTGATTTCTCGTAAGTGCAGATGACTCGTCGGCTTCTATCAAAGCGAGTATCATGTCAACATTTTCCTACCATTCCTTAATTGACCTGCATTCGGACACGCCGGCGCTGGTATTAGCTTTTGGTCACCAGTTCTTACATTGAAGATGATGTAGTCTCAAACTTCTGTTGTTCTCTTGTATTACAGCTGACCTGGCAATAACGGAGTAGCAACCTGGGCGGTCAATCATGCTCATGCTCATGCTCATGCTCAAGCTAACATGGTCAATGTTCACATTCGTCTAGCGCATATAACTTAGAGGAAAATCATTGCGTCCTATGCTGGAGATTTTTTGCCTTTTTATGAGAGAAGAAGGAATGTGGTTTGAGAAGGTCCTTTAGCGTGTGATTATATATTAACACATCAGCGTGTCAATTGATGATCACAAGATGATCGCCCTCTTCTTGTCAGATGTCGTGGCGTGCAGCACCACGGAGACTGCTTTCATCGCATTTCATTTCGCCATTTGGGGCCACACACCTTCCATCTTGTAAGTGGAAAAAATAATTTTTCATCTCACTTTTAGGGTATTGATCATAAGGCTGAATACCTCAAAGAAGCACGTCAACTTACTGATAGAATGTCTCGAACACGCCATTACGCTAAATCACATAATAAAGATACTATACATATCAACTCGTAACATAATAAAGATACTATTAAATAAACGCCTAAAACACGAATTTAAACTGCGCAGTGTGAGGTTCGAGCGAAGCGATACTGAAAAACTGAAGCACTGGAGCTTTTCATCAAAATAAAATGAGTTTGGTCGCACTTAGGGTATCGATGATTTAGATTGGAGAATATATTTGCCAATGCTGTTTATTTTTTTATCTTTATCTTATTTTCATAAGGAATTCTTCAGTTGAATTAAACAATTATTTAAACATGGATGACAATTTATTTTTTTTCAACGCTCGATGTACTCTTTCAATAATTTGATGCAAAATAATGTCTTTCTCATCAGACGCAATAGTCTTTTCTTCTAAAATGGATTCGTTCTCAATCATTTAAAAGATAAAATAAATGTACAAAATCATTCTTCTTGTTCATCTCTCTCTTCATGCTTGATGGTTTCATTCATTGATCTTCCGTCCATTTTTGGCGTTGGAAAGTAACTCGACTACTATTTTAAACATTAAAATGCTAGTCCCTATAATTATGGTTTTGTTTTTAACATTTTTTACACCTAGTTACATATACGGATTCTTCTGATTTGGGCTTCAAATGGGCAATCGCTAGAAATATTGGTAAATATCGCAGTCATCGTTCACTGACAATCATACGTTGTTGGTGGGGTTCCGAGGTATTGACGAGTTTCTGAAACGACCATTTCTGCAAAGATTACAAACAGTGATCATCAAACCATTATTGAATTAACTTTGAGTGATTATGAATTGCATCTGCATTCGTCTGCTTGTGGGGGTCCTAATATCGGAATATGCTACATCGTTACCTTGACGTTAGGTTGCGATCGGGTCGGCGGTTTGAAGGAGGGATTAAGCAATTGGCACTGTTAATTGCTTTTGAGCTTTAAGCAAAGGAGTTGATCCTTGTAGAGGTGGAACGACGGGCTAAGCGGTTTTCACTGGTTTTGATTTTGGACCCAAACAAGCGTTTCAAGAAAGAATATGTTTCTTTAGATTGTTTAACGGCATCTATTCCTTTGAGATGAGAACATTCAGTATGACCATATACAAGAGCTGGACCATCGGATGTTTGGTTAATTATTTTTTTGGTGATGGATTAAACCTAAAGGTTGTTATTATTGGTACTAAAAAATATTATTGTTATAAGAGCTTGTTATTATATAGAAAATTATGTAACGCAAATTTGGACAATTTTAACCCTTCCTTCCCACTTTTGTATGATGATTACGTTTTTTTGTATGAACCTCCCATCCCTACAGCGTTATCGGTCCTAATGGTAAAAAACTTTTCTTCAATCACGGTTACCTTTTGATAGTAGATACGGTTAAACAAACATAAGATAGAAAACAAGTTTCCCGAGCTTTGGCTGAATAGGCTGTTTTTCCCTACAAAGAATGTTGGCAAGACCGCGTTTTTGTATCGTCTTTCTAAAGAGGGTGTTTCCATAGTCATGTAGAACACGGTTGCTTTACTCGATGAACCAAACAGAAATTATCAGTAATTGTACTTAAACACTTTTACTATTTGATATAATTTAAAATCATGATAATGGCAAAATATATGATTCACATGTCTATTAGAAAAAGCAAATAAATAGTATTTTCGTATATCGTTTATGCAAAGGGCATACATTTTTGACGGACGGCGAGGGATTCAAGCATCAGCTGCACCAAAACAACCAAGCAGATCAACCTTCATCAGACAACAGTAAGAGTTTGGACGCTAAGTGTATCGAAAATTCGTCCATTCGTTCGGAGGTGATCCACCAATGCAGATCGCTTTATGGACATCCGGGATTCTTACCCGGGAATAAGTCCCAATAAACCCAGCGTTCCAGCGGACCTTCAACCTTTCCTGGATCTTCAACTTAGTCCAGCTCCACCCACTGATCCAATATAGTTTCGGTCAGCAGCACGTGATACTTCGGGTACACAAATCGAAATAGGTTCTTCTCAGATCAGCAACTCCAACTGCTAAACTATCGCTCCTTCATCTGGAACGGACCAAGACAGTCTTTCAGCCACTTTTCCATTTACTTTGCTTCCTTGTAGGTCAAATATTAACTGTCCAGAAAGTGCGGGGTTAGGGACCACCTCAACAGCAAACAGAGAGCAGGACTACATCGACCCACTAAACCGTTTCCATTGCCAGCCCTAGTCCCTTCGGTATAGTGGTCGGTAGTTGCCATTTTGACAAATACCGGTTTTCGGTATTTGGTGAGTCATCGAATACCGTAAAATACGTTTTTGTAAAATTTCAAAATTTAAAAAAATTTTTGACTTTTTAAAAATAATATTTATTGACAAACTTTAAATGTCAAAATCATTTTGTTGGTTTGTAAAACAAAATTCAAGAAGACATAACATATGTGATTCATTTCCAAATCGCATTAATCAAGATTGAACGAGTTTTCAAGCACTTAATGAGACAAGTCGAATAAAACTAAATATCTCGCGTTTTCAAAGAAATTCAAAGATGGAAGAAACAAAACTCAAACAAGCTGTAATAATAAGTTTGAATGGTTTGCCTTTGAAAATGGGGTACCTGACAAGGTATGTTTTAATTCAATGACTAATCCTCAATCTATAAGGAGAATTCTCGTAACTTTTCAAAGGACCTAAGTAACATTTTTTCATGAATTAATTTGAATAGCGCAATCAACAGAAAAACATGAAAGCTTTCGATGGTACTCAAATTTTTCAAATTTACTCATCTTTGAAAAGATTAAACGAATCTGATACTCGCAAGAATCATGGCGGCAACGTAGTAGTCACCGGAAACGCAAGTGTGTTGCTCTGCTGTATTATCACTAGTTGTTTTAAACTGATAAACCAGTAATATCAATCATAAGATATCTTATTCTCCCTATCGTCAGGTATGTCGTTGTCTCAGTTCAACGTTGCATCAGGAAAAATTCGTTGCTTCAAGACCTTGACTGCTTGCTTAATCGAAGTAGCTCTGGATGCCTTGAAAAAAAATGCCCAAATTGTTTCTGATCAATTGCTTTACGGCAGCATTATTCAAAAAAGACAAAATATCGACGTATTCATCTCTCAAAGCAACAAAACTGAAATTATTTTCGGGATCTAATTTCTGCAGAATTAAATGAGACTGTTACTGAAAAGTGGTCAGGAAGTATGGGCCCAATCTCAGCCATCTTCAAACTCGATTTTTTCACAATTTGGCTATTCTCGACAATGTAAACAATGTTCGTTGAAGAAAAAATTAATTTGACAGATGCCTAAGAATGAAGAGTACAGTGATGACCGAATTGTGCAGCGTGAACGTCTTCAATGATGCTTACTTGCAAAGCATTCATGCGCGCATTCAATTGTTAGTTTTGTTGCAGTTTTAGCTGATACATTTTGGGTTCTAACTATACAATTTTTTTTATATTGACAAATTTTAATACCGAAAATACCGGATTTTCCGTCACTAATACCGGTATTTTTCGGTACTCAAAATTTGCCAGTATTACCGGTATTACCGGCTTGTTTTACTCAGTTGAACCCCTACAGTTCAGTACAACCAGCAAGTAATGCTTCAGGCCAGTGCACTCGCACCCTCAAGGTTAACATCGCCGAACAATCTGGAACAATCTGGCCTAAGCATCACCGATGTTCCAACGATCACTCTAATCTGTACTGTCCTTCCCAACCATCTCCAACAGAGGCTAGGATGGCACTATGATTCCACCGACTGGAAATCTTATGACCACCCTTCGACATACTTTACAACGCATCACCACGTCTACGTTTCCAACTTAGAAGCTGCTGTTGCATCCGTTCCACAAACCAGTGGCGGACATGATAAGAAAGCCTTTCGTTGGTGGTCGGACCACGCGTCGAGTGATCAATCAAATACAAGGAATACACTCTTGGTGCTCAGGAAGCTTCCAAGATGGTCATCCATGAAAAGTAAGTGCGTTACCAGAGGAATGCAACAAAACTATTAACGGATTTCACTGTAAACGTTTGTAATTTTACAACAACAGTATCTAAGTATTAGTTTAGGCTCTGATAAGAGTAATATAATTGGGAATCCTATGAAATGAATCGGAGAGAAAATGTGCAAGTTGAAAGGTTAAGAGCCGCTTTTCTCTCAACTGGGGTTACAATCTGACTGGCAACGATCAGCCTCGGAAGCACTGATACCGATGAGTATAAGACGCACTATTCATGGCAGGTGCTTCAAATGTGAATCGCAACTGTTACCTGACTCGCATAAGTGCATCGTAGATACATATATAACCTTAAGCCGCAGAGAAGGTTGAAATGCGATCGAATTTTACTTATATCGAGACATTTACCTGTCTTCGCTCAAGAGCTATTTTCAACGCTATATTCATTAATTCGAACACGCGTTAACTACCGGTACTTGCATTTGGCATTTTCACTGATTTATTAATTAACGTCCTGCTTTAGGAGAAGACCTACCAGTGCGCCTCCACATATCTTCTTCAACGAACACTATTCGACATATGCAACATTTAAGCCATGCTTCAATTTTTTTTAGATAACTGTCTGCTGATGTCGGTTGGTGCAATTTACCTGCAAAGCCATAAAGATACTAAGATACCACGGTGGAGCATCGTCGATGCCATAGTTGATGTCGGCGCCTCTTTTCTGAGGCGTCTTTTCCGTCGTAGCGTTCACTTCCACGTTCTGCAATAACACAAGGACGAAATTCCGTTAATTGTTTCGCACGCAATTTCCCAGCACTTATGACTGTATCAATTACCACTGCATTAGTTTCCACCATTTCCATTGCAAGTCGCTAAATGAGAAGGCGCAGTTCCGTTAATAGGTTCAATCACGATCAGTAGAAAGATTAAATTGAATTTAAAGTAGTTGCTCTATTCCCGGCTCGCCATGGAAGACAGCGAAAGATGTGAACTTGGGGGAGCTTCAAACCGTACTGCCACTGAACGTTTTTCGAGCAGCAAGAGTCAATGAAAAGCTTCGAACACACATGTGCTGGGACAAGGGAGACGCTCGTAGTTCATTGGAAAGAAAAAATGTAATCGTTCTTTCGTATAGTGGTTCTAGATGGGGACATATCATGACCAAAAGTAATTTCGATGTTTCAAACGATTCACTAATAATCATTACTTTGTTAGTTACATTCATGTTTGTTTATAAATTCTTTTAGGTTGACAAATTTTTAAACTTATATAAAACAAAGTTGGTATTTGTACGACCGCGTATCACTCAATGATAGACAACCCAATTTTTGCTAATTTATATTCGTTTTCTTAATAAGACGAGCTCGGTGGTCTAGTAGCTACCGCTTCTGTCTTATAAGCAGGAGGTCGTGGGTTCAATTCCAGGCTCGTCCCTTTCCTACTTTGTATTTCTATCTTAGTTCTTTCCGTGTTTCACGTTCTACCACAACGATTCCTCCTACTGTTATAACCTCCCACACTATCCCAAAACCTCCCGTGGCACCTATGAGAGGTCGTAGAGTTCTCTGCATCTTTCTTAAGTAGATGTCCAACAAACCATCCTTCCCCTTCCTCAGCATTCGCAAGGACGTGGCCAGGACAGATCTCGACTATTGGAGAGTGCATTGCTTCCATCTAAGAGTTAGTGATTAGTCCTAAATCAATATCTGTGGTAACGGATGATAGTGATGCTACTCTCATACAATAGTCTTGGCTTGTACCACCTACGAATTTGTGCGAATTGCTCAATGCTAATGCTAATGCTAATTTATATTCGTTTTCTTAATAGGAAAAATGTTATGATAAAACTGTAAATAAAAAGAAAAATCATGTTATATAGATATATTGTGTGCCTAGAATTTTGTATCAGAAAAAAGATCAATTTTTGACGAGACAAAGTTTGCCGGGTCAGCTAGTATTCTTATAAACTCGTAATATAAGTAATGTCGTAGTAATAAGTAATTACGTAATGTCGGCCTGGATGGACCTTCAATTTAATATATATTTCATTTATTCTATTTAAATTTGTTTTAGTAAGATTTACCACACCGAGCCTTAGTTGAATCAATTTGTCTCGCCAAAAAATGGTAAATTTTCTGATACATTTTTTTGCGTCCACAATTTATCTAGAAAACAAATCGGTTCTTCAGAATGATCTCTCATTTTTTTACAACTTTGTTTAATCTTTATATGATCAAAATTTTACAATTCCATGCAAATTGCACGAAAAACCATTTAATCGAAAAGATTGGGTTTTGATTTTAAAAGCATTCCAATTTCATCATAACGTTTTTCCTCGTTAAAAGAAGAAGAAAACGAATATAAATTAGCAAAAAATGGACTGTCTGCCTATTCTTGTGTGATGCGCGGTCGTACAAATGCCAACTTAGTTTTATATTTATAGATATAAGATGATCAAAATTTTAAAATTCAATGCAAATTGTACGTTCATAAGGTCACGTGGGTCTCCCGTGATGGCTTTAAAGAAAATCAAATCGACCACATCTGCATCAGCCGAAAATGGAAACGGAGCCTTCGTGATGTACTGAATAAACGTAGTGCCGATATCGCGTCTGATCATCACCTCCTCATCGGCGAAATACGTCTGCGCATTGCGCGGATTCGTCGGCAAGAGGAAAGAGTTGGACGACGATTCAACACACGCCGACTGGAAGATGCCACGGTGAAACGGTCCTTCGTTGAAGAACTGGAGGCGCGTGCTGCAGATATTCCGGAAGGTGGCAGCGTGGAAGACCAATGGATCGCCATCAAGAATGCCTTCATCGCCACCAGCGAGAACAATCTGGGCGAACTGCGCATCCAGAGAAAACAATGGATCACCGATGATACCTGGAGGAAGATAGAGGAGCGAAGAGAAGCCAAAGCCGCGATAGAGCGATCAAAAACCAGAGGAGCCGAAGTCTTACCCCCGTCAACGATACTCGGCTCTTGAGAAGGAACAAAGTCGATCAAAAACGTTCGTTGCTTTGATCCTAAAAGATGTTGAAATTACGTTCAAAATGCGTGTTTTAGTCACATTCCCATCATCAAGATGTATTTTCTAACTAAACAAATGTCCAAAATGAACATGTTATGGCCATGTTCGTAATATCATCCTGTAGGCATCCTTTATGTTGAGTGAATGTAAAACAAAACATCTTGAAAAACCAATCAAATGTCAAAAACCAACATGTTATCAGCAAGTCGTAAGATTGTAGTACAAAACATCTTCAATGATCAAACTGCTGTATGTTTAGCAAAAACCTCCCATAGCTTTCTTCAAACATAACATGTTTTGTATTTCCTTTTTCCGACCTTCTTTCAGCATGATTCTTAGGTCTTCGCTAATAATGATGTTTTCGGTGTTACTTGGGTTAAGGTGTCACAAAACAGGCCCGTCTTCTGTTCTATGTTGGCCTTTTGTACCGGAAATTTCGGGTTTCCAGAACCTATTCCGTGACCAACAAATGACCATTTTTACCCTACCAAGAAACTATGGCGCTTTCTAGGCCCGATACCCACGTAGCGTCTTTTCACCGCTGCGTGCACACGGCGTTAAAAGGACGCATGTGTGCATCGGGAAAAAGCAGTAACGCAGCGTCACCGCACCGATGCACACCTGCGTTTTTTCAACGCCACGTGCCCGCAGCGTTGAAAAAACGCTACGTGGGCATCGGGCCCTAGATTACTCATGAGATTCTGAGAGGATTTAAATGTCGGAAGCCTAACTTGTTTTGTAGTTTTATGTGGGCTTTTTATACCGGAAATTCCTGGTTTCCAGAACCTATTCTGTGGCCATCGCATGACCCTTTTAAGGCCAGAAACTAAGGCGTTTTCTAAATTACTCATGATATTCTGAAAAATATGAGGTGTTGGAAGCCTGACTTGTTTTGTAGTTTTATGTGGGCCTTTTGTACCGGAAATTCCGGGTTTCTGGAACCTGTGCCGTGGAAATCGCCTAGCAAGAAACTATGGGAATTTCTAATTTTTTTTTGGTTATTTTGTAAGCACTTGGGGATGTGTTTAAGATTGTTCAGAAAACGGGCAATTCAGAGTAAATTCTGACCCCTGGACCAATTACAACCAAATTTGGTACACACATTCTCTATCCTACGTAGAAGGTAACAAAGGTGGTGGGATGGTCATTGGGAGAAGAGGGAGGGCAATGGGGTTAGGGGTTGTCTGTAGAAACGAACAATTCAGTGTAACTCCTAACCCCCATGACCGATTTCAACCAAATTTGGTGCAAACATTCTCTGTCCTAAGGAGAAGATAACAAAGCAAGTAGGCAGGGATTGAATCCTAAAAAGAAACAACAAGTCTCTCACTTATATACCGCGAGAGACTTTTTTCGCAAGCCGTCATGATAGAGTAGGTACTGATTCGGAATGCTGTACCCCATGATAAATTGCTTTTAGATAGCTCTAAATGCGGGTAGAACTTGCTCTGATGATGAATTTCAACTTGTTCTACACAGCTGTGCAGTAACCAACACGAAAGGAGCGAAAACAAAGCGAGAATCACAATTTTTCTGTGGGGGCTGTCTATCCGATTCTGTTTTTTCGCACTTGTATACAAGTTTGATAAATTTGTTATCATGGCTTGTTATGTACAGTTTTTGCCTCTCTTTTATCGTTCTTCGTTATCTATTGAGAGCGATTTCTGCAAACCCTGCAAGTAGGTCATTGGGAAAAGGAGGAGGTTATGGGGGCAGAGGTTGTTTTTAGGAATCGAACAAGTCAGTGTAACACTCAACCCCCAGGACCAATTCCAACATGATTTGGTACGCATATTCTCTATTGTTGAGAAATGTTTATGCATTAAAAATATATAAAAATAGATCGATACATGGCTACAATTTGCTGCGCGCTCCCTTCTTCAAAAAAGGCATCCCTCGGAAAGCTCAAAAAGTATTGTGAATCTAGTTATTAGTCTGTTGGATTACACTGTTGGAAGCAAATTCTTTCTATTCCGCGGGTTTCGCGTAAGTTGCTTGCGAACTCCACCTCCGTTTTTGACCCTTCATACAGCAGAATGGTAATTGAAATCGACTGTACTACACAGGATTTTGTTTTTACACGATTTTTTTTCGCTCGTATTTTTGTTCGTTTGACTTCAATTTGCCACCAAAATCTTCGCAACATGTTTCAAAAAATCCTAAATAATTCAAAGAAAAATCACATGGTAATTAATATGCGTTAAGCATTTAGGATGGGTGAAAAATTAAGAAAGTGTAAATCGTGTAAAAACAAAATCCAGTGTATATCCAGAGCAAGACTCAAGCCAGGATGGTGGATAGCTACATGCATACATATACATTAGACCTCTTCATGTTTTCAGTATCGAAAATTCAACCGGTCAGCCCAATATCACAATTTTTATGCTAAAATAAACCTTCGCGGTGCCTTAAGTCGATTTAGTGTTTTTGAGCTATCTTCAATTTTGAAAAAAAAATCTAACAAGAGATATAAACACCGGAAAGCATCTCAACAACCTTGTCTTATGAACATTTTGGCTCGTTCCTTTGGCATCCGTTCATGTTTTGACCATGTTAAAGTGATTTTCGAGCTTTAAAGTACATAAAAAACTGTTTCCGCTAAAAAGTGTTGTTCTACAAAATTCTTGAATCTGTTACAAATCATTCAGAAAAATATATTAAGCTCTTTTAGTGGAATGTATTCAACCGTCTAAGACGAATTAAGTACTCTCCATTTAATTCGGTACAAATATTTGCTAATTTATTATATTATTATTCTTTTTATTTCCCTGAACATTTGAGTAATTTATTTGCCAATGTGAATTTTCCAGCGTTTATAGGGGAACGGTTCGCCACTTCATCTCATAGCTCCTATTTCCATCCCATCAAAAACAAAGCAATGGAAAGGAATTTGGTTTGTAGGGTAAGACGGTATAATATGCCCCCCCTAAGGCAACTCCTTGATAACTTTTTATTTTTCAACGCAATTTATGCAAACTTTGTGTTATTTGGTAGTCCAGGAAGTCGCAAATGCATTGCCCGTGAGTATTCATATAAAAATATTTCAGTTAACACGTAATAAAGCTTTTTTGAAAAGTCGTGAAAAAATGAATTTTAAAAAGTGCCTGGGCAATACGCCCCACCTCAACCAAAGACGTTTAAATGCCCTTCATTAGTATTTTATCAGTCCCATAATAAAAAGGCTACAAATCCTTATGCGCTTGACATTAAAAAACCAACATAGGTCCATTCAAGCAGGTGTGAATTACATTTCAATATTTTCCATACAATTTGAAAGCAACTGCTGCAGGCTCGCTGCGCTTGTGTCCTGTTGGTAAGAGCATATCGTCCTGCCTACACTGGGGCGTTTTGGCCAGTAGAACATGTTTTCGAAAATCGTTACATTTTTGAAGATGAAAGCAATTTTATATCATATTAACCACTGAGAAAAGTAATTTTGTTGCCCAACTGAGTGTTCAAGTGCAAGTTTTGCGGACAGTATGCCAGAGTCGCTCCAGAATATTGAGCAAACAAACATGAAAAGTTACATCAAAACTGTAACTTTTTGTATTTTGCTTTTATTTACATTGTGTAATACAAAAATACTTCCACATTCACATAGTATGATGGGTTTACAAATACTTATAGGTACCAACTAGTTTTGGCCCTTAATTAGTTATAGTTTTCTAGAAATCAAAGGGGGGCGTTTTGGCCAGGTGGGGCGCATTATACCATCTTACCCTATATTATTTTTGTGATTTTTTTCAGCAGTGAGCACGCATGTTGACAAAAAGAAGCGACGAATTTGGTGCCGTATTTCTTTGTTAAGCGATGAGATTGATATATGTACAGTAAGATGGAGATCGGAACAGTTCCCCTATCTCTTGTTAGATTTTTCTTTTTAAATTGAAAATAGTTCAACAACACTAAATTGACTTGAGCCACCTCGAAATATTATGCGAATGGGCTGAAAATTTGACAGGAGGCTTATTTTAGCATAATAATTGTGATTCTGGGCTGACCGGATGAATTTTCGATACTTTTTGAAAACATGAAGAGGTCTAATATAACACCGTTAGGTGGATTAACCAGGTTTATTTTTCTTTTTCAGAAAACTGTCAGGGTTTCGAACGATAGCTAGCGAATAATGGTGATGCAGTTACATGAACTGTTGAAAAAATGTTATGAGTCGAATAAAATACGACATACAGAGCAAATGTTGGAAGAAAGTTTGAGAAAACAATATTCAATAGAGAACCGGATAGAGTCCGGAAATACTGGTCAATGATAAGGTAAGTTATTCAAATTTTACGTAGCTACTACAAAGATCTCAAGGTGATGTCCACAAACCACGAAGTACACCGGGGCAAGTTGAAACGATTTTTTCAAAGTTGAACTTTGAAGTGCTGTAAAAAAATCTGTAAATAAATTTTGAATCAGTTTGCGGTATTTACTAGTTCGGACCAAAGATTACTCATAGAAAATTAGCAACCTTGCCAAACTTCTTGAAAAATATTTTGTATTCATAAATTATTTTTTCATATGCATCGTCAACTTACCGCATAGCGGGGCAAGTTGATACACCGCGCTATATATAGATTTAAGCTAATGTTGTCGTACTGAAAACAAAATACATGTACTCAGTGAGACTCAAAATACACGATGTTGCTAAGGTGAATGTTCAACAAGCGAATAAGCGAATTTGCAAGTCCTGCTCGTGACCAATCATATTACGTTTCAGGATGGCTCATTATTTGATTCGCTTCAATTGTGCGCTCGATAATTTGGTTCACCCTAATAAACCATCCTTGGTAGGGAAGAGTATTGGGGATAATTTTTTTTAAAGCAAGTGCTCATTACGAGGGAAAGTAGATAAGGAATCTAAAAACTAAATAGTAGTTAAAACATGAACCTTTTTTTTAATCATTTTTTTAGTGTAGGATAGTTAGGGTTGAATTCATGATTAGGAAAGGGAAGGATGAAAATTGATTAAGTTTAATTTCAGAAATGTGGGCCTTTTTATAAATTTATATCGCAAATAAAGAGTTTTTTTTCTTATATGGTACAGAACGGTTTTTTGAATCTGTTGAATCCATTTATTCAGTTCATAATCATTCATTATAACATAGTGCACTTTATGTGCGAATAAGTATCAATAGTTTTAAAAATGCAAGCAATAACAGTGGGAAGCATCGACCAATTTAAGTACTTACTTCAACCTGTTAAATAAAAAAAGAGATATTCATTCCACTTACGAAAAAAAAAACGATAAAAAATATTACAAATTGTCTCAACTTTTAACAGGTCATTTCTTCACTTTGTCTTTCTGTAGTTTCTTTTTGTTAAACTTCTTTCTTGCTTCGTTTTCCTGCGGTTTCTTCTTCTTGTCCTTCTGTGTCGCTGGTTTTTCTTCCTGTCCTTTTTCTTAGCTTTTTCTTCCTCATTCTTAAGCAGTCGGTCTACGATTTCTGGTGATGTAATGACCTCCGCTCCAGTGCAGACTCGACGCCTTTAAGATTTTTCGAGAACAGGATCTTGCTTAACATGATCCAGCAGCATGGCTTCAAACGAATTTTCAGAAAATGAGCTCTGGTTTGCGATGTCCGGTTGTTTGCTGACCCCAGATGTTGATTCATTCAATATTTGCGGTGGAGGAAACTATAGTAGAAAACTATACGAAGGATTCCGATATGGTTGGCGATGCTGGTCGTTGTTGGAAATTCTTGAACCTTTGCAAAGCTGCTGGCTCAAATGTGGTCCCTGGAACGACAACTTCATCAAAGGGATAAATCCCAGCTTTTTTGAAACCACTTTTGATGATCTGCGGACATCAACACACGCCATAGTTTCGACATCTTCACGCCATAGTTTCTGCGCTGCCATCTGATACCAGCGTTGTCGTATTCCTGTTTCAGTGGCTGGCTTGAAAACACAGAGATCCATTGGCTGTAGAAGGTGGCTGGTGTGCGGGGGAAGAAGAAAAGACAACGTTTTCTTTCAAAGCCAACTCGATGATGTCCAGCGAAACATGTGAGGAATGACCATCATAAATCAATACCACTGGACGATCTTTTCCAATTCCAGTTAGAAAACTTCTTCGGAAATAATTGGAAAAAATACTGCTCTCTATCCAACCGTTTTCAGTAGCAGCATACGTCATGCCAGAGAATTCATCTTTTTCCTTAGCCATCCAGCTGTCCCACAGATTTTTGCCTTGGAAGATGATAAGTGGATCAAGTTTCTCTCCAAACGCATTTCCTCCCATGAGAACAGTGTAGTTTTCCCTTCCGGGGCCTGCAGTCAGCCTGTGAGCAGCCCTTCCCTTGGCATCGACCACTTTGATGCGACTTGGATCCAAACAAAAGCTTGTTTCGTCGATATTGTAGATTCTCTCTGGAGGAACGTAACGGGTAACCTCTTTGAGTAACTGAAAATATTCGGAGATCACGAACGGATCAGCAGCTCGTTTCCTGGCAACTGCGACAGACTGTGGCTTTTTGTGGGATAGTCCGTGCCGTCGTTTGAAATTCAGGAAGTAATCGTCACCTGGAATGTCGTCCTCGAACGGCGTCTTGGTAGTTTTTCTTCAGAAACTGAGCCATATCAAAAATTATTTCCTTTTTGTTAAGACAGTATCCTCACTTCTCCATAGTCATGATACAAGATACCACCCTTGCTTCCACTTCGAAAGGAATGGCAGTAGATCTGCCTCTGGAGCTGCTTTTAATTCCGCTCAGCCCTTTGATGTACCGGAACAAAGTAGGTTTGGGTATGTTGAAGAAACGAGCCGATTCTGCTAGTGACATTCGGTTGTCCCACACGGCAGCTGCAGCCTCATTCAGTGCTTCCTTGGAATATGTGGACAACATATTACGGATGTATTTACGAACCATGTTGAATTCTGGATTAAAACATTACATTTAATTGCAAGAATTACGTTTTGATTCGTTGTTTCAAATAGCCCCGCATTACTCATTTTATTTGCCCCGATAGGATGAAAATTCGAAGCAATTTAAAACGCAAAAAATCTGAGGAATTAACCATTTCTTCCATCGATTTTTCATATGCATTAAGCTTGTTTTTTTTTCAAGTTCGTTTATTTGGTAGGCTCAGGCGTGTATAACACTTTACGGAGCCATGGTTCTTTGTGCTATATACAATCAATATCATTTTATTATACAGTTAATAAGGGAGGGGAAGGAGCCAGCGTACTCGTGGTGACTCGAGGTTAGTTTACAATGTTTAAGGATGGACGGGGTTTTGGATTTGGGATAAGGAAATTTCAGCTTCTCATCCGGGCATTAGGCATTTAGCTTGTATAAGATTGAATGATGATTTGCCGTGAAAATTTGATGAAAAAATACTTCCAAACAGTATTAAAAGACTTATTTCATTGGCAAACTTAAAAGGTGGGTTGAATTTGACAAAGGACGGAAAGTAAACAATGGCAGGAAGTGGGTTTAGTAGTTGCAATCTTCCGGGAATGACAGTTGAAAGGTGCGTTTTGGGGATCCGTATGTTTAAAAAAAGATAACCAGAGCATTCGGCCATTTCCGGTGTAAATTACAGCTTCCGTTTCAACTGGTAAATGATCACGAATCTGGCCCCTGGCCCGACGCACTGAGGAGTATTTCAGTCCAAATCCTGGCCGTTTTTTTATATTTCCATATTATTTTTCGTTTTTGAACTCTCAAATAATAATACTAAGTTGCCAAGGGATTTTTGAAACAATATTGTTTACTTGTAAGCAATTCTGTTCAAACTTCACCATAATTTCAATGCTAGTCTAATCGAAATTGTGCATGAAAAAAAACGTTTTATCGTGTTTTTCTTGATTTTTAGTGATTACGGTGTACTTCGTAGATCATGTTTTTCTTTTGAAATCCTTACTCAGATTGCTATCAGAAATCAAGGTGGGTGTGGTCCTTGATTTCAATCTAGGATAAAAATCACAAAAGCATTAGGATTACTACTCCTGGCCACGCCCATCTTCACCGTAACTTGGGAGGGGAAGGAAGTGTTGGTATAGTACTTACTTAACGAGAGGGCCCCGACTCAGCGACACCCTCATAAGTACCACGGAGTTGGATTTTGGGGAAGGTATTCGTTGGGTCATGATTTGCCTGTAGCTGACAATGTGACCGTGATAGATCTTACACCGTAACACACCACGTAAAGGTGTTTACCCAGCGTTACGGGGGGTAGTTCCCGAGATAATCGTCTGATAGGAGTTTAAATTTGACTTATTTTGAACCAGAGAATTTGAGAATAATTTGTAAAAATTTCCCATAGAAAAATACTGAAATTTCGCACCCCCCCTAAGGCATGGCGCCCTTGGCGGGTCCAACCCAGCCAATCACACGCTACGGCGCTGGTGTTGTGAAATTCACGTGGATATCAGTCACGTGTTAAGTAATTCTATTATCGAAATCCAACATTACAACGAAAATGAAATTTCAAACAGAACGAAATCATGGCACCTAGAACCAGATCATAAAGTCAACCCAGGTTTTTTTTACACGGTGTGGTTTTAGTCGGTTAAGACCTTTAGGTTAATCAAACGAAAAAAATCAGAAAAATCAAAGAAATCTCAGGTGGCATTTAAAAAGCTGTGAATGAATTCCAACCGCGTAATGATAGGAAATGGAGCCCTCCTTAGCCGTGCGGTAAGACGCGCGGCTACAAAGCAAGACCATGCTGAAGGTGGCTTAGATTCCCGATGCCGATGCTAGGCAATTCCTACCAACTCGTACTTCGTCAACTGCAGTCTGTGAACAGTGAAAATAATCGCTGTCGATGAAGGTCTTCGTGTCCCATATTACAAGTTTTTACAGGAGTACAAAAGTCTGGGCTATATTGAGGACGTGCGCGTTGTGTCGTCTGCGGTTTTTTTTATCCCATCTATCGTACTCGTTGGATCCCCTCGTCGTTCCATCCATTTGTCATTGGACGAGATTCTTTTTGTCGGACTAGTTCTTCTTCTTCTTCGTTGGCATTACATCCCCTACTGGGACATTGCCGCCTCGCAGCTTAGTGTTCATTAAGCACTTCCACAGTCATTAACTGCGAGGTTTCTAAGCCAAGGTTACCATTTCTGCATTCGTATATCATGAGGCTAACACGATGATTCTTTTATGCACAGGGAAGTCGAGACAATTTCCAATCCGAAAATTGTCTAAACCGGCACCGGGAATCGAACCCAGCCACCCTCAGCATGGTCTTGCTTTGTAGCCGCGCATCTTACCGCACGGCTAAGGAGGGCCCCTTGTCGGACTAGTTAAGAATCGTAATACACTGCTCCGATGCATTGAAAGCAGCACACGGCTGCTACATCTACGACGTCTAAATTGACGACTTTGGACAGTACCACAGCCATCTACTGACAGTCAAATCTCATATCGTTCCACTACGTTTACAGTCAATTCCTCGACTTAAACTGTATGCTGCTCGGCTCGGCAGCCAGTTGATGGATAATCTTCGGAGGACAACAGATTTAACCTCCAACATTTTGGAGGTTTGTTTTACACTACTGGTTGAAATCCCTGTAAAATGTTTGGAAGGTCTTCGTATCCAATCGGGTCGTAGAGATTTGGCGCGTTCAACGTCGAAATCA
Organism: Armigeres subalbatus; assembly: GCF_024139115.2. Lineage (NCBI taxonomy): Eukaryota > Metazoa > Arthropoda > Insecta > Diptera > Culicidae > Armigeres > Armigeres subalbatus. The sequence continues at coordinate 156,405,179 of NC_085139.1, forward strand.
CCACTCTAAGACCTGAGGTTGTTCATGAATCATATTCAAACCCGCGGTCATACTCGCAACCACCTGTCAGGTGGCCGTAAATCAAAATTTGACTTCACCCGTTTCTACGATGAACAGAAGTGAATACCCAAAAGACGTCTTTCTTTGTGGACGAAAGGTAAAGGCTCACCCAAAGCTAAGTGTTTTCATCACCGCGACGGCGACAACAAGTCGCCGCGACTATACGGCTGGGTCGCTGCATGCAATGTTCCATTTAGAAATCCATATTAACGGGGACGGCAACAGTCGCGTGTGTTTGAGGGAACCTTAATGCGTTATTACTACTAACGGAGCCAATTATTGGGATTTTATAGGCCACAACTGAACAAAAGCCTTTGGTAACAACGGTATGATTACATTATGCTGTCTGCCAATGCAATGGTTACAACACGTTATGATACCATGAATGCAGCCTTGATGGTATTCTATAGCCCCACAGATAAGCTTCATCTAAGTTATTCTATTTTATTTATTTATATCCAGATTCGCAAGATAATGTGTCAATCACCCCTTGGACTACTGATTTGCTCAGCCCACATTTAAAACCACTGTGAATGACTGACTGATTAACGCATGGGAGATCTTCCAATGATAATTGCAAGTGGACACACTCTTTTCTTTCCTGTCGAATTGTAAATGCTTATAGTAGCAGAAGGTACTTCACTATATTCATGCTGTAATAAACGGCTTGTATATCTCTATTTACTGACTGTCGTTGCGCCATTTAGATGAGCAGTGCAATATAAACAGAGAGGTATCATTCAGCGAAGTGTTTGACGTTGTCGTTCAGCAAATATATATCATTGGTGGGAAAATTACTGACATCGGGAAGTTATGCTTATTTTGCTATAGACAGGTGGATCCAATAGTGGGATTCAGTTGAAGTGGCATTTTTGATCGATTTTCTATACAGCTGTCATTATCGACACTTAACCAGAGACCTGTGGAATACAAAATAGTAGTTTGTGCAACAAGTTGCAAAAAGATGATTTTTTCAGCACGAGTTGTACGTTTATCCAACGAGGCTTGCCGAGTTGGATAAATACTACGAGTGCTGAAAAAATCGAGTTTTGCAACGAGTTGTACACGCTATTTTTTGCAATGAGAAAAATGGACTTTAATTTGATAAATCTCTATTAAAATTGTACAGTCTAATTTACTTTACATGGCCATTCTTGCCAATAAATTATTTTGCTGCAGAGAACAATCAGATTCCATGCTACCGTGCTACCTTGCATAGTTCGATGAGTCGTAAAGCGATATATGTACTTGCCTTTAGAAATTTTTGATGTCATGTCCATCAAGTATTTCATTTATTACGCGACGCAGAGAATACACTATTTGAACACTTCCCCTAGCCTATTCAGCAAAATGAAGTCATGTTACTACTGTTCTGATATTGGTTTTTCATTATAGCACCCAAATGAGTGTTATAAAGAATATTATGCAACCCATTTGAGTTGCATAATGTACATTAAAGCACCCATTTCGTTGGTATGGAAAAGTAGGCCGTTTTATCACTCAAAGACGAACTGTAAACCAGATATTATGATCAGGAATTGCAAAAAAATGTTAAAATGACAATGTGATAAATAAACTTTATGTTTGATTGCATCTTGTTTCACTATATGCTATTTAATTAAGAAATATATATTCAGCCTGAATAATTCAGGTAGGAAAAAGATTTTCCTCCAAAATATGAATTTGTGAAAAGCTTTTGTTGGCTGGAGAGCTTGTACTCCTACCGAAACCGATCGCTTTGGGCTAATTCAACACACGCCCCGTGATTTGGTGTCAATTGGGCGAGATTTGTCGTCGTTGGGAAAGTCCAAGTATCGCGCCATCCGTCGGCCCTTCGGGCGAATCACGTCATCCGTCGGCCGAACCATCCATCGGCAATCCGGTTCACCAGCTCCGCCATCCGTCGACCCATTTTGAGCATCCGTCAACAAATCAGTTGCAGGGCCTGACACCAAACCATGTACTTTGTCTTAATTTCGTTTCTCTGCCCGGCAGATCTCGTAATCGTACCTCGAGTGCAATGTTCAACAGTAAATTGGAAAACGTATCACCCTTCTCCATATGGGAAATATGGGCAAAAAAACTCCTGATTTTGATGAGCTAAAAAATCACATCACGTCACTGTTCGATTCGTCATTGCAGTCGACGAAGGAAAATATGGCCGACTATGCAAAAACACTGTCAACCGACTTCACCAAAGAATTGAACCGAATATGTAATGAATTCGATAAAGTGAGTTCGCTAACAAATGGAATGGCCAACCATTGCGAGGAACACAATTCAAGCCAGAGTGAATCTACCTCAACCGACGCCATCATGAATGAATTGAAGTTGCTATCCAGCACAGTCAACGCTCTGAAAAGTGACTTCAACTCCAAATTTAATGGACGAACTGAGTTCAGAGCCAGTGATACATCAGGAGCTGACTCGCAATGATCTAGATGAAGCTTCAGCTGAAAACGACACAACAACCTGGCGTGTAATGGGGCCAAACAAAGTGTTGTGCTCTGAGTCTGAATACGTAGAACTCAAAAGAGCACAGGAGCAAAAAGCGATGTGGCGTAAAAATAAGAATAGCAACAATACAAACAATAACAAATACAAAAACAAAAACAACAATAATTTCAACAACCAAAACAAAAATAGCAACTTCAATATCAACAGAAGATACAACAACAATAATTCCAACAACAAAAACAATAATACCAGCAACAATAACTTCATCAACAAAAGACACAACAACAACGACATAAGCAGAAAAATGGTCAACAGAAGCAGAAACAACAATTTCAATGGAAACAACGACAATAATCACAACCATAATCGCATGAACCACAATGATCGGAACAGCTTTATGAACCGGAATAAATGCGGAAATAATAGCAACAAGAATGTCAACCATAACGCGCACAACCATAATCACAATCGTAATGGATTTCTCCCCGGATAAGGATTTGCTTACAGCAGCAAAAGCCATGTTTTCAGGACCAGTTAAAACCGCGGCATAAATTTTCAACGAGGAGAAACACTGAACCCTAGTCATGACAGTTCATCATCTCCCAATTGGGTATTTGGACCGGCGCTAAGGAGCTCATTCACAAATCACTGTTCTTCGTGCTCCTGCCAACAGACGGGTTTTTAAAGGAATTGACGCAGTCGGGAGATGCAGAATGTGACCAACAAATAGTACTTCCGATCAACTTAACGCACTCATTGGAGGAAGTCGTAGAAAATTGTAATGGTATTGACGAACTACCAACAACTTCAGCAAACGCACAGGCAACAGAACTACTTGTATACTGTCAGAACTTCAATCGTATGAAAAGTGCTGTCAAAATGAACGAAATACATAAACAAATTTTGAGTTCCTCTTTCTCGGTTATTTTAGGAACTGAAACAAGTTGGTCAGAAAGCGTTAAAAGCGAGGAAGTTTTTGGTAGTGATTATAATGTTTTTAGAGATGACCGAGATCTCGTCTTAGCGCAAAGAATGTCTGGCGGAGGTGTTCTCATCGCAATTTCCTCAAAACATAATTCGGAGCTCATTGATTCTACCAAATATAATAAATTTAAGAATGTGTGGGTAACAACGCATATTGATGATGAAACTTACATTTTTGCAATAGTGCGCTTTCCTCCAGTTCAAGCTTGTAAATCATCATATGAAAAGTTCTTCCAAAATGCCGATGAAATTATTTCCCATTTTCCTCCTGAATTCAAAGTTTACATTTACGGCGATTTCAACCAGCGTAATGCAGACTTTCTTCCAGACTCTGAGAATGAAAGTATTTTCCTGCCAGTTGTCGGTGAAAATGACACTTAACAATCTATTTTGGAAAAACTGCATGTTTGGGTCTGAATCAAATTAATCATGGGAAAAATCGACAAAATTGTTATTTGGACTTTTTATTCACAAACACTCTCGATGATTTCTGTGTAAATGAGTATCTATCGCCGTTATGGAAAAATGAAGCATTTCACACAGCAATAGAATACTCTGTATTTGTGCATCGGAACCATGATCCTTATGGCCATGATTTCGAAAATATTCTCGATTATAAAAATGCAAATTTTGACAACATTAAACAAAAATTGAACAGAGCTAATTGGCAACAAATTTTACAAAATCAAACTGACATTGAATGTGCTGTTACAGACTTTTATGCAATTTTATTAGACATTGTTCGGAATGAAGTACCACTCGTGAAAAAAACGTCGCAATTATAACTCAAAAAACCCAATATGGTTCAACAAACAAATCAAAAATTTGAAAAACCGAAAGCAAAAGGCTCATAAACTTTATAAACAATACACAAGTCAAGAAAATTTAGAAAACTATTTGAATATTTGCGATCAACTTAGTTTAGCCATGTCTTCGGCTCTTACGGAGTATAATGCTAAAACCGAAAATGAAATCAAATCATGTCCAAAAAACTTTTTCAAGTATGCCAAAACCAAGCTAAAATCCAGCAATTTTCCATCGTAAATGACTTTAGATGAAAAATTAGGAGATAATGCTGTTGAAAATTGTACTCTTTTTGCAACCTTTTTTCAAGAGACATATACCGAATTTTCCGAAAGTTATCGTGATTATGAATATTTTTCACATTTTCCTGACTATTTAAGCAGTGTTGGTGTAAACCAAATTAATGCAACGGAGATTTTGGCAGCCCTACATAATTTGGATGCCTCAAAAGGATCCGGACCAGATGGAATTCCACCTATGTTTTTGAAAAAGTTGGCAAGCGAATTTACAACACCTTTATTTTGGTTATTCAAGTTATCTTTAGAAACCAGTAGCTTTCCAAAAGAATGGAAGAAGTCTTTTCTAATACCAATTTTTAAATCAGGGAAAAATCTGATATTAGAAATTATCGTGGAGTGGCCATTATTTAATTTATTCCTAAACTTTTTGAATCAATCATCAATAGAAGGATGTTCAACCAAATAAAACATATAATAACAGATGCACAACACGGGTTCTTTAAAGGACGTTCGACTACTACCAATCTTTTAGAATTTGTAAATTACTCATTGAATGCTATGGACAAAGGTAGTCATGTTGAGGCGCTTTACACAGACTTTAGCAAAGCATTTGATAGACACGATATTCATAGGAATGATTTTCAAGCTTGAGAAATTGGGAATTGAGATGAGACTCCTTAAATGGATTAAATCGTATTTAACTGACCGCCAACAAATAGTACGATTTGAAGGGAAACAGTCGCTTCCAGTCAATGTAACATCTGGAGTTCCCCAAGGCTCGCATATAGGACCTCTTCTATTCATATTGTTTGTAAACGATATATCACTCATTCTTAAGCATCTTAAAATCCTTATTTATGCGGACGATATGAAACTATTTATGGAAATCAAAAATACTGTTGACAATGACATCTACTTGAACGAAATACGCATATTTGATAACTGGTGTAACAAAAGCTTACTCCAACTTAATGTCAAGAAATGTAATTTGATCACTTTCAGTAGAAAACGGAGCACACCATCGATAACTGTAACTCTAGGAAATCAACCAGTAAAAAAATGTGAAAGGGTTAGAGATTTGGGTGTAATCTTAGATGCTAAGCTAACCTTTACTGACCACTACAATACCATTATCCATAGAGCAACAAATATGCTCAGTTTTATTAAAAGATTTAGTTATAACTTTCAAGATCCTTATACAATTAAAACTTTGTACTGCGTATGTCAGATCAATTATAGAATATTGTAGTATTGTATGGTCTCCGTATATGAAATCACATGACGATCGAATAGAATCAATTCAAAAGCAATTCCTTTTATATGCCTTACGCAAATTAGGGTGGACAACATTCCCACTTCCGTCGTACGAGGCGCGATGTATGCTTATAGATATCCAATCATTGAAAAAGCGTCGTGAGTTTGCCATGATCTCATTTGTGAATGATATTGTTTCGCACCGCATTGATTCCACCAAACTATTGTCTTGTTTAAATTTTTACACTCCTACTCGACAATTGAGAAATCGAAACTTGTTTGCCACCTGTCATCATCGAACAAATTATGCAAAATTTAGTCCAATGAATCAAATGATGCCTGTTTACAATCAGTATTGTGAAGCAATTGATTTAGCCATGCCTCGTATGAGCCTAAGAAAATATTTTAGGAACATTAGTTACAATAGAACATAGTTATAAGTTTTTTAATGTAGTCTACATTATGTTTGACGAAATAAATAAATAAATAAATAAATAAATAAATAAATAAATAAATAAATAAATAAATAAATAAATAAATAAATAAATAAATAAATAAATAAATAAATAAATAAATAAATAAATAAATAAATAAATAAATAAATAAATAAATAAATAAATAAATAAATAAATAAATAAATAAGTACATTCCATCTGAGGTAACAAGAGAGATTGACATTTTGTCTGAAATTCGAATACTCGATTTCGACCCATCAAGCCATCAGCCTAATGAATTTCGATGGCAAACCGTGCTCATACATTATCTGCTGTATCACTTCGTTTGACTGAGTCGTGTGCAGCTTTGAAATTAATAAACAGACGATAAGTCTACAAGTTGTACTTACGGAATTTATCAAAGATCATCCTCTGATATCTTAATGATCAACCCTCAAGAAAACATGCCTGGTTTTTTGCCGACGAAGGGCTCGTCATGCGGTCTCAGTCTGTTAAACATAATAAGCAACAGAGTTTTGTACGCCGAGTTCAGTAGGATAAGCCATTTGTTGTAATTGGTACAGACTAGGAAGTGTCAATCTGGTCTGTACCCTTTCTTATAGATCGGGCATATGAGGTCATCCAACCTATTGGTAGGCAGTGTAAAATCTTCCCATAGTTTCTGAGTAATGTGGTGGATCGATTGTTGCAATTGCTTCCAAGTTTTCAAATCTCTATCCGGATCTCGTCCTTCTCAGCAGCTCTACTATTTTTCAGCTCATTTAGGGCCATCATTACCCCATTCAGTGTTAGTGGTTTCACAGTTGGACCGTCGCGGTCGTCGACTATGTCCATCCTATTTCTTACTACACTTCGTTTTCACCGTTCAACAAATCCTCAAAATGTTCCTTTATAATTCTGTCTGTCAGCAAATTCCCCTCTAGGGGAATTATATAACGCATAACCCGGGTAAAAGCCACCCCGAGTAGATGAAAATAGCTCAATAATATCAAATTTGGATAAAATAGCAAAATGAGATATGGATATGATTCATATAAGAGTTAAAATATCAGACGACAATATTAATATTGCACTAAAACATCATGAGGATATCAAGTTATGCTATTTGTAAATTAATATGTTAAAATCTCAAAATCTCAAATCTCATCGGCGATTCAAATCATGCGTGAATCAAATCCCATCAGAATCATGGCCCAGAGATTCGCTCATGCTTCGAAACGCGATTTGCATCATTGCATGATTTTTACATGTTCTTCATTGTTGAATGCATTGAAATAACCTTTTGGATTAAAACAATGGCTAATAAATCCATATGTAAACAAAATATACGCCTCGATTGCGTTTCGACGCTGTTTCGAGCGAAAACATTTTTCGGTGAGTGAGCAAAGCGACGCGATTCTGTCTGAGAAAATCAAGCGCGATGCTCTCCCTACAGAATCGCAAGCGAGTTAGCAACGAATATTCAGCGGAAGGACCTGAACCGGACCGGATCGGAACAATTATGAAGCTCGGTTTATGGAACTGCAAATCGCGCATATTGGCCGATGTGTTCGAGAACCGTGGCATCGTAGCTCTGCAGGAAGTTCGTTGGAAGGGATCAATGACCGGTTAAGAGGTAATCATATACCATCTACCAGAGCTGCGGCAATACACAAGGGCTGGTAATAGTTTTCATGACGATAGGCGACATCGGATATGCAAAGGCGCGTGATCGTATGGTGGACTAGTTCAATCTTTGGGTGAGAAAATCAAGCTCTGAAATTTTCAATCTAGACAGCAGAATCGAGAGCTTACTGGGATCATCATGACTTAGATGGGCGGTGCTCGATTGGTTCGCCGACGCGGAACCAGTGCACAGTGGCTAAAATCGTGTTTTGAGCGCGTTTAATTAATAGTACTTTTATTATGCAATTTAGCGTAATGGTGTCTTCGAGACATTTTATCAGTAAGTTTATGTGCTTCTTTGGAGGTATTCAGTTTACTGATCAATCCCCCTTCCGCTTCACAACATATAAGGTTTGATGCTTCATAAAAGTTGTAGCAAAAGTAGTCCTGAAAAACTTTGTCGAAGACACCAAATTCGTAATTCCGTTACTTTTGGAGATTTTTTACGTTTTATGCAGACAACCCCTTAAAATGTTTTTTTCATCATTACTTTTTCGCTTTAATTTCTACATTTTGTACATGTTCTAGAAAGTTTTAGATAATATTAAAGTACGCCGTCTGGCTATTGTGACTTAAAAACCAAAAAAAAAAAATAAAAAAGTTGTAACAGTTTTATTGCATTTTTTAGCCGTGTTTCATTTAATTGCTACTTGATAATGGGCAAATTGTGGCAGTCAATCTAATACGCATAACAAAGTACATGTAATCAACTTTATATTAATACCTGAACTGTGCGAATGTAAGGAATGTTTCATCAAAAACCATTTCCAAGGTAGAAATCAATCACCCACCAAGCAGCTGATGAACTAATGCACCATGCGTCTCCATGTACTTGTACGATTATACACCCAGGTTTTTTTACGCGGTTGGATTTCTTTAATTTCTCGGTTAACCCGAACTTTCACAGCTTATTAAATACTTTCTTTGATTTTTTGTGTTTTTTTTTGTGGTGTTAACTCATTGTTTCATTGACGCTGACCCTGAGGTCTTAAACGACTAAAACCAAACCGTGTAGAAAAACCTGGGTGTACATCGAATATGTTCAAAACTTGTTGGCATAAAAATCAGTAAATCACTTAAAGTAGTGAAATTACTAACTTGGTGTCTTCGACAAAGTTTTTCAGGAGAACTTTTGCTACAACTCTCGCGAAGTTGTATACCTTCTGTGGGGTTTGAGTAGGTTACTGTGAGGTGTACACCTCACATTTACTTTCAGCGTGTGATTATATATTAACAAATCAGTGTGTCAATTGATGATCAGCAAGCGCCTTCTTCTTGTCAGATATCCGTGGCGTGCACACGCACTCACGGAAAGCTGCTGTTATCGCATTTAGTTTCGGCCATGTGGGGCCACACATTTTGGCGATCCTGACAGGTTATTTTTTCTATCCTGACGCTGATTTCAATAGGTGAGTAGAATTCAAGGGGTTATTAAAATATTGGATGGTTAAAAAAAATCACAAGGTATAGTGGTTTGTATTAGCACAAACGTGGTTTGGAAAATCGCAAAGCGCGTCGGGACGACCGCTGCAAAACGGATTGTGGTTCGAAAAATCCCAAAGCGCGTCTGGGAGACCCCTAGAAAACACGAAAATTAATATAAAGAAATCACGACGACGGATTTGACTTCCGACACTGCAACTTTGCTGATCTTAACAACGCCATTTTGTCTATCGACTGGACAGACTCCTTCAATGGCAAGAACACTGATGAAACCGTATGCGTTTACTATGACAAACTATATGGTATCTTAAACGAGTACGTCCCGCGGAGACGAAAGCCAATTCCCTTCAAACATCCCTGGTGGACATCAGAGCTGCAACAGCTCCGGAACGCACTACGGAAAGCTCGCAAACGATTCTTTCGCACACGTTCTGCAGACAACTGGCTCAATAGAATCAAGCTACACCGAACGGCAAGAAGCCGTATTCCGTGACTATGTCGCTCGCCTGGAAGAAACTGCTAAACACAATCCGTCCTCGTTTTGGTCGTTCATACGCAATCGTAGGCAATCAAATGCCATTCCTACCAACTTGACGTTCAAAGATCGTTCAGCTGATACACCGGATGATTCTGCAAACCTTTTCGCCGATATTTTTTATGGAGTGCATAGTTCTTCTTCGCCGAATTTTGCTCCCGAAACTCTACGAAACGTTCTTCCTTTCGATGTTAACCTACCACCTTTAGTCGTTTCGCAAAACGATGTCCTCGCAATATTGAAGAAATTAGACATTTCAAAAGGACCTGGTACGGATAGGCTATCGCCGATGTTCATCAAGGAGTGCGCTGTGTAATTGCAGGCACCGTTGGCAGTGATCTTCAATAAGTCACTGCATGAGGGATCATTCCCTGAACTATGCAAAAAAGGCCGCCATCACTCCGATATTTAAATCGGGTGACAAACACGAAGTCGAAAACTACCGAGGTATATCTATTTTATGCTGCTTGGGAAAAGTTTTCGAAGAGCTTGTCCATAACGTATTGCCACTGCTATCCGATTTTCAACACGGTTTTGTGAAGAAGCGATCGACCACATCGAACCTAATGTTGTATGTGAATTATATTTCGAAAGAGATCGAGGCTCGACATCAAGTAGATGCAATATATTTCGACTTCTCTAAGGCCTTCGACAAAGTTCCCCACGCTCACTATCCAGAAATTCAAATATCTGGGTTTTCCCGATTGGATAACGCAATGGCTGCACTCATAATTAAGTGGAAGAAAGGCCTTCGTCAGATTGAAGCTCTCGTTCACGCGCGTTTACCATTACGTCCGGTGTCCCGCAAGGAAGTGTACTTGGACCTTTAATCTTTGAACTGTTTATAAACGACCTATGTAATCGGCTAAAATCGGGCCAGTTACTGTATGCTGACGACCTAAAAATATTTAAAGTAATCTCATCGCATCTCGATTGTTGTGCGCTTCAAGCCGATATAGACGAACTCCAACTGTGGTGTTCGGAAAATGGAATGGCTCTCAACATAAGCAAATGCAAAGCTATATCGTTTTCTCGCCGAGATACACGTATCGAAAATGGGTATACGATAGGTTCCACTCAATAAGAACGTGTAGATTTGATCCGCGATTTGGGGGTGACCATTGATACCAAGCTTCGTTTTAATGAGCACATCAGCATGACTACCGCGAAAGCATTTGCTGCATTGGGTTTTATTCGTCGAAATACAAAGGACTTCACGGACATCTATGCACTCAAAGCACTATACTGTTCAACGGTGCGAAGTATCTTGGAGTATGCAGTATGTGTGTGGTCCCCATACCACGTGACTCAATCTATCAGGATTGAAAAGGTTCAACGATGTTTCATCAGATACGCCCTCCGTCGGCTTCCCTGGAATGATCCTGTAAACCTCCCGGACTATTCCAGCCGATGCAAACTTATAGGGCTGGAGACACTTGCGCTTCGTCGGACTAATCTGCAAAGGCTGTTTGTTTTTGATATTTTAAAAAATGTCGTGCAGTGTCCATATTTATTGCAAAACGTTACGTTTTACGCTCCTTCTCGGCATCTACGTGAACGCGATCTTATTATGATTCAGCGTCACAGGACGTCATATGGTTTTAACAACCCTCTGGAAAACTGTTTTCGGTCGTTTAATAGGGCAAGTGCTGTTTTTGATTTTAATGTGTCTAAACTAGTTTTTAAGAATAGAATAAGAAATATTAGATAAGAAGCAGTCTGAGGAGTTTTATAATTCAAGACGAAGAAATAAATAAATAAAAAAAAAAACGGATTGTGGTTTGGAAAATCGCAAAGCGCTTCAAGTCGATCGCTGGAAAACGAATTGTGGTTTGGAAAATCATAAAGCGCGTCAGGAAGACCGCAGGATAACGGATTGTGGTTTGGGAAATCACAAAGCCAGTCGGGACGACCGCTGGAAGTGGTTTGTGGTTTGGAAAATCACAAAGCGCGTCGAGACGACCGCTGGAAAACGGATTGTGGTTTGGAAAATCACAAAGCGCGTTTGGAAGACCATTGGAAAACGATTTGTGGTTTGTAAAATCACAAAGTGCGTCGGGACGACCGCTGTAAATCGCAGGGCTGGTAGCGATGAATGCCTTTCAAAATAGTGACTTTAGTGACCAACGATGACAAAAAAAGTGACCAAATAGTGACTTTTAGTTCAGAAAAAGTGACCAAATAGTGACTTCTATATGATGTTTATAACTAGATAGTGAACTGCAAATTACGTTAGCATCTTATAATTCGTAGATTGATCATGTTTTTCGTTTGAAATCTGGAATGTTATCAAGATCAGGAAAGTTAAAAAAAACATGAGGATTACAATCCTTAGCCACGCCCATCTTTACCGTAACTAGGGAGAGGATGAAACTTAGCAAGAGGCTTAACGACACACTGATAAGTACCACAGTGTTGGATATTGAGTAAGGTGCTTGTTGGGTCAGCCAGAAGCTAACAATTTTTATGACCATGGGAAATCTTATTATTCTCTACACGCTACGTAAAGGTCCCGGCTACAGTAGAACAGGTTGAGTTTCAAGTTGTTACACAAAATTATGTTTATAATTTTAACAACGATTTTGAAGCAAGTTCTGGACTGCCGTTCTACACATAATTATCCCATTTTTTCCCGATTCAAAGTTAATCGATTATCACAACGATTAATCGATAAATCGAAGCAATCGATCAATTTGCGACATCTCTAGTAGCGCTTGAAGGAGGGGAGAGTGGTTACCTAAAGAGTGCGGATCCATTCAATTTTTTAGATGTTTCATACAAAAAGTGTGACATAGGAGGGAGGGGGAATAAATATGGCCAATTTTTACGTTACGTAATTAATGAATTTTCCCTTAATAGGATTCTTAAATTTGAAGAAATCAAAATTATAAAGAAATGTTTAAAATAAGATGTTTCCATTGACATAGCGGTTGAATAACAAATTTAATAATTTTTTTAGGTTTCGAGCTTGACGTGGCTTGTCGAAGAAAATTTAAAAGCTTTTTTGGAATTCTAGAACCATGATTTTCTGATTCGAAATCCAGAAATTCTAGTAAATTATAAGTTCTAGACGGGATACCAAAGTTTTAAAAAATGGGAGACTTAAATGACAGATTCTCACCTCCACATTAGTTATTTTCGGAACATTTAGAAAAAAAATTAAAATGTGTACATCTTAAAAAAAAATTCACGGATTTGTTAAACAGTGTTTTGAATATTCATGAAAATAAAAAAAAATCATTTTTATCCCCTCAAACTATTTAAAAATCCGGAGTGAGAAACATATTTTTTGAACATTTATATCGGCCTTTTATTTTACAAGGGAATTCTTCATCCAAATCATCTTAAATTTTCGGAGGACACTGTTAACGTGATACAGAATCGAATGTGCAGGTGGTAGCAAAATCAATGTTTTGATACAACAACCTACGAAGCACCACTTAGGAATTAGGTGAAAGGTGAAGGTGAAGAAATTTTTCCAGTAAAAAAGAACACCCTCATTAGCTAAAATGACCATCTAACGGTTAGATTCTGACCTGACCCCATTAAATAATCATAACCAATTGAAATGTATTCCATCATTGACTTCCTATTATCGCTGATTATTCTCCCTGAGCCTCACTTGACATATGTAAGCATTATCGTTTGATACAGCTGTTTTTACTATCAGCGGAGAGCATTTAGGCTTACCTGCAGCGGCTCTTAATAAATAAAATTGGTTTCAATCCGATATGTACTCCTCAAATCTGTTCCATTAATGAAAAATAACATCATAATTGATTTGCATTGCATTGCAACCAGATTTGCATTTCATGTGGTTGACAAGTACAAATTATTTTTCTTTTGAACTTGATTACAATCTGCGGTGCGAAAATAAAGACTTTAGTGACCATTTTCCGAAAAATAGAGACTTTAGTGACTTTTGGAAGCAAATAGTGACTTTTTAGTGACTAGACTCACAATAGTGACCAAGTCACTAAAAAGTGACTCGCTACCAGCCCTGAAATCGAATTGTGGTTTGGAAAATCACAAAGCGCGTCAAGAAGACCGCTGGAAACAAATTGTGGTTTGGAAAATCATAAAGCGCGTCGGGATGACCGCTGGAAAACGGATTTTGGTTTGGAAAATCACAAAGCGCGTTTGGAAGACCGTTGGTAAACGATTTGTGGTTTGAAAAATCAGAAAGCGCGTCGGGACAACCGCTGGAAAACGAATTGTGGTTTGGAAAATCATAGAACACGTCGGGAAGACCGCTGGAAAACGAATTGTGGTTTGGAAAATATAGAGCGCGTCGAGACGAACGCTGGAAAACGGATTGTGATTTGGAAAAACACGAAGTGCGTCTGGAAGACCGTTGGAAAACGGTTTGTGGTTGGGAAAATCACAAACCGCGTCGGGAAGACCGTTAAAAACGGATAGTGGTTTAGAAAAGCACAAGCGCGTCTGGAAGTCAGCTGGAAAATTGATTGTGGTTTAGAAAAACACAAGTGCGTTTTGGAGTGGTGCTTTTTGGAATGGTGCTGTGATTTGGAATACAAGAGGCGTCTGGGAGACTCCCAAGGTGAGTGCTGATTTTTGTTAAATTTAATTTGGTTTGATATTTATACACTTAGCGGCTTTAGTGTACATGAGACTACCAGTTGAGCAAGGTACCTGGTACTGGGAATTTGGTTTCATCAGTATCCGCTAAGCTGCGGAGGACGACGGAGGTCCTTCGTAGCTTAGTAGGGAAAGCACCCGTCTAGCGTACCACCGAAGGGGCGGTTACCCTCCAATACCTTTTCGGAACTAAATCTTTCACATGTTGTACATATGCATAATCGAGTTTCAGACATAGTAATTAATTTCCACACCGGGTGGCTTAATACCCGGCATATAGGCAATTAACTTTGAATGTACTGAACTCGAGTGGCGATCTCTCTTCGCTTGTGTGGTCGGGTTCGGATCTGACGACCAAACTGGCACAACCTCACACAACCCTACTTCATTGAGCGCCGTTGCTGATGAAGCAAGTGTGTAGAAGCCGGACAATACTAAATACTCATCCTACTTGGTTGGCATGTGTACAAAAATACATATGAGAGAGTTGGTTCTGAAAATGTAGTGCGAGAGATCGGCTGGTACCTGGTGCTGGGAATTTGGTTTCATCAGTACCCGCTAAGCTGCGGTGGACGACGGAGGCCCTTCGTAGCTTAGTAGGGAAAGCACCTGTCATGTGAACTGGGGTCGTGGGATCAAACCCCACCGAACGGGCGGTTACCCTCCAATACCTTTTCCGAACTAAATCTATCACATGTTGTACATATGCATAATCATGTTTCAGACATAGTAATTAATTTCCACACCGGGTGGTTTAATACCCGGCATATAGGCAATTAACTTTGAATGTACTATATTTTTTAGAAAAAAACTGTTGTTCTACAAAATCGTTCGAAATAGTAATGCCATCATATAATTTTTTTTTTTTTTTTTATTTCTTGGAATACTGACATGTCATGTTTTACAAAGTTGTAGTGCAGCTTATTCCAATAAATTTTGCTATAAAAGCTTTTTCTGTAGCTCTTAAGTTGGCTGATTTAGAGTAATTTTACCCGATTGGATTAGGGTGTACCTCAAAAAGAAAGTATTTTTGATCTACTTTTTTTGTTTTTCCGAAAAAGTCGTCTTCGGGTGACTTTTAGAGCTAAAAAAATGCAACTTTCGATGAGTAAATATACTTAATATCTTTTTCCGATCAAAAGTTTTTATTGTTTTTCAGTCAAAATTACATTTTTTTCATAAGTTGATATCTCTGGTTAGGGCAGAACAAAAAAATATGTTTACACGGCATTTGAAAGAGCAATTAATATTCTTTATTATGTCAAAATAATGAAGATATGTTATTTTTTATCTACTAATTTTACTAAAATCAGACAATACGTAGAAAGAAACTAGCGCTCATTTCGACCAAGTCCTACTAAAAGGGTGAACAAGATGATTGTTATTTTTCATAAGGACTTCTTCAGTTGAATTAAACAATTGTTTAAACATGGATGACAATTTATTGTTTTTTTTTCAACGCTCGATGTACTCTTTCAATAATTTGATGCAAAATAATTTCTTTCTCTATACAGACGCAATAGTTTTTTCTTCTAAAATGGGATTCGTTCTCAATCATTTAAAAGATAAAATAAATGTACAAAATCCATTCTGTCTTGTTCATCTCTCTCTTCATAAGCTTGATGGTTTCATTCATTGATCTTCTGCGTCCATTTTTGGCGTTGGAAAGTAACTCGACTACTATTTTTAAACATTAAAATGCTAGTCCCTATAATTATGGTTTTGGTTTTTTAAACATTTTTTTACACCTAGTTACATATACGGATTGCTTCTGATTTGGGCTTCAAATGGGCAATCGCTAGAAATATTGGTAAATATCGCAGTCATCGTTCACTGACAATCATACGTTGTTGGTGGGGTTCCGAGGTATTGACGAGTTTCTGAAACGACCATTTCTGCAAAGATTACAAACAGTGATCATCAAACCATTATTGAATTAACTTTGAGTGATTATGAATTGCATCTGCATTCGTCTGCTTGTGGGGGGTCCTAATATCGGAATATGCTATGCATCGTTACCTTGACGTTAGGTTGTGATCGGGTCGGCGGTTTGAAGGAGGGATTAAGCAATTGGCACTGTTAATTGCTTTTGAGCTTTAAGCAAAGGAGTTGGTCCTTGTAGAGAGTGGAACGGACGGGGCTAAAGCGGTTTTCACTGGTTTTGATTTTGGACCCAAACAAGCGTTTCAAGAAAGAAGATATGTTTCTTTAGATTAGTTTAAGCAGCATCTATTCCTTTGGGAATGAACATTCAGTATGACCATATACAAGAGCTGGACCATCATGGTGTTTGGTTAAATTATTTTACAACACATTTGGCGTGATGGAATAAACCTAAAGGTTGTTATTAATTGGTACATAAAAAAATATTATTGTTATAAGAGCTTGTTATTAATAAGAGGCCGTTCAAAAATTATGTAACGCAAATTTGGACAATTTTAAACCCTTCCTTCCCACTTTTTGTATGGATGATTACGTTTTTTTTGTATGAACCCTCCCATCCCTACAGCGCTATCGGTCCCCAATGGTAAAAAAACCTGATTGTGCTTCAATCACGGGGTTACCGTTTTTGAGCGGTAAGATACGGTTAAACAAGCATAAATCGTGACACGGAAAACAAGTTTCCGCGAGCTTTGGCTGAATAGGCTGTTTTTTCCCTCACAAAGATGTTGGCAAGACCGCGTTTTTTGTATCGTCCTTTCTAAAGAGGGTGTTTCCATAGTCATGTAGAACACTGGTTGCTTTACTCGATAAAAAGACCAAACAAATGAAATTCAATCAGTAATTGTACTTTATAAACACTTTTACTATTTGATATAATTTAAAATCATGGATAATGGCAAAATATATGATTCAGGCAGGTGTTCTAGTTAGAAAAAAGCAAATAAATAGTATTTTCGACATATGTCGTTTATGCAAAGGGGCATACATTTTTTGACGGACGGCGAGGGATTCAAGCCATCGAGCTGCACCAAAACAACCAAGCAGATCAACCTTCATCAGACAACAGTAAGAGTTTCGGACGCTAAGTGTATCGAAAATTCGTCCATTCGTTCCGGGAGGTAAGTCCCACCAATGCAGATCGCTTTATGGACATCCCGGGGATTCTTACCCGGGGCATAAGTCCCAATAAACCCAGCGTTCCAGCAGACCTTCAACCTTTCCTAGGATCTTCAACGTTAGTCCAGCTCCACCCACTGATCCAATATGAATTCAAGTCAGTAGCATTCATCCGGATACTTCCGGGTACACAATCGAAATAGGTTCTTCTCGCTAGATCAGCAAACTCCAACTTGTACGTCAACCAGGGTTCGGATTTCTCACTCACTCACGCGACAACTGATCACTCCACCATACATTTTATCCGGATAAATTACAGTGCGATAAACTCCGGCACAAGCGATGGTGCGAAAAATTGTTATCCCTCTTTCCATGTTTCGCGAAAATCAAATGCTGCTTACTTTGCTTCTCCAAACTGATTGCATACGACGATGCGCCACCATAAGAAGTAGGTTTAATACAGCAGTTTTTCTATTTGCTTTCAATCGGTTCGTGTGGTGGTGTGGTTATAGTGGGCGCTCTACACATTTTGAAATTGTTTTGGGTTCGAATCCCGTCTCGGACTTACATTTTTGTGAGTATGCTTTTAAAACTTATCTGGAGAAGTGGCTAGGTGGAGAATTTGAATGCCCAAAAGTAAATTATCCGGCAAGCCAGCGCTCGCGAGTTTATCGCCCGTCTTTCTATCCGGATAAAATATTGTATGAGAACACTTGCTCAAAGGAGAATATGGAAAAATTGCACTCCGCTGTTTGGATCAATCCTCGGTTTTTATTCATATGAGTGAGAATTCCGAAGCCTGACGTCAACTATATCGCTCCTTCATCTGGAACGGACCAAGACAGTCTTTCAGCCACTTTTCCGTTTACTGTGCTTCCTTTGTAGGTCAAATATTAACTGTCCAGAAAGTGCGGGGTTAGGGACCACCTCCAACAGCAAACGAGGGAGGCAGGACTACATCCCCGACGCACTAAACCGTTTCCATTGCCGCCAAGCCCTTAGTCCCTTCGGTACAACCAGCAAGTAATGCTTCAAAGGGGGGCCAGTGCACATCGCACCCTCGAGGTTAGCTGCGTGTCCTTGAACAATCTGGAACAATCTGGCCTAAGACAAATGTGTTCCAACCGGCCTGGCGAGGTTCAAGGTCGGATCCCCGAATTCACAGACATAGTACCTCTCAACAATAGGTCACCCATCCTTAACAACGACCACGCCATCGACGTGACCACTGCGAGTCGGTTCATCCTCCCTGTGTTAAAGTGGGAAGCTGTTTCCGACTTTTATGGGAGCAACCGTTCCCCAATCCAGGTCACTCTATGCCTGTCCTCCCACCATCTCCAAGAGGCTAGGATGGCACTATTATTCCACCGACTGGAAATCTTATGACCACCACTTCGACATACTTTACAACGCATCACCACGTCTACGTTTCCTGACTTAGAAGCTGCTGTTGCATCCGTTCCACAAACCAGTGGCCGGACATGATGAAAAGCCCTTCGTTGGTGGTCGGACCAAACGCGTCGAGTGATCAATGCTAAATACAAGGAATACACTCTTGGTGCTCAGGAAGCTTCCCAAGATGGTCATCCATGAAAAGTAAGTGCGTTGCAAACATATAGAGAAGAACACTACGAGTGCCATGCCGTCATCCATGAAGTCAAAAGGAAGCAATAATGGAAGTACTTTCTCAACTTTGTCAACTGGGCATAATCCGCCGCCGAACTGTGGAGGAAAATAAAAGCTTTCAGTATTAAGCTTAGTTTTTCTCCCATCTGTCCAGACGAATCGCGGCTCAGCCACTAAATACCGATGCCTTTGAATACTGCCCTTTCTCGCTAGCCTCCTGTGTATTCAAAGTTGTCGAACAGTTAGCCAACCACCATCTACGCGAGAAGCTCCTTCCTTTGCCGCTACTACTATCTTGTTGTTGAGACCGATTCTTGAGTCCGATACGCTGATATAGAGCGAGGAAAAGGCATTCCTCCATATGAACCATTCCATCGCGAGACGCTTCAAGAGAGAAAACACTATAGATGCTCTCCGGCGGCCCCTGTCTGATGACAAAACTTGGATTAAACCAGTCAGTTTAAGGCTTTCAACTCCACTCAGTTACGGAAAGTTAAGGGAACAACAGCACTCTGAAACGCTCAGCCATAGGGCCACTTCAGTATAATTTCAGTAGCAGTCCATTCCTGACTATTTATGAAATCTGTGGGGACGTCGAACACGTGATTTGTATGACGTTCCTTGATCTTCCCACGGAATCCCCTCTAGTAGGTATGAGTCGAGGCGCCATGGCTAATGATTGTATGAAAATCTATTAACAAATAAATATTGGGAGTACCCTGGTACATCGGGTATATTTGACAAGAACTTACAGCGGAAGACACAAAATATTGGAACTAACGGAGCTGTGTTACTCACTACAGAACACAAAAAAAACATTTATCTTTTAGAACTTGTCATTTGCTCTACAGCTCTTGTATATGGTCTCACATAGAAACATGGGCGGGTGACTTGCTAGGGTTATCAATTCCACAAAAAGGTGACAAAAACCGTTCATTAAAATCACAATGAAAATCGACGAACAGAGCATGTAACTATTATTGAAAATTTACCTACGGTAAGCTTACCTGATAATCCCTGCACTGTCGTAACCGCCGTGTCGCGACTCCTTAAAGGAGGCAGAATTAAGCATAGAAATGCTCCGGTTATCGTAGGGTCTTAGTTTCCGTGAACTGCTGCTCCCATGGCTGGGTAAGCCTGCCGATGTCGAGATTGTGGTAGAAGATGAAGAATTGGTTGCCGTACCACTACAGGGTAGCCCGGCCGGTGTTACCATTGATGCGGTCTTCTGCACAGTATCGCGTGTTTCTTTCCCGGTATTGGCAGTGTCTAATGCTATCGATGAAGAGGACGAGGTTAGATTAGCTGTTGTGCTATTGCTGGTGAACGAGGAGCGCCGTCGAGGATTGTATGTGGCATAATATGGTGGTGACGAGGTTTCGTAGTATGTACTTCTTAATGAGGATTTACCGACAGTGTTATAATTCAGGTTATCGGAAGAGTCGTTACTGGAAAAATTGAGTTTCCGTGACGAGTTAGACAAAGGAAGATGGCAGTGGTGATGGTGGTGATGATGATGATAGTAGTCACTGTTGTTTAACGAAGATTTTGAATACTCGTCGGTAGAGTCCGCATACTTGTTCTTGGAAGAACTCGGCGTCCTGGTAAGCGAGTGGTAGTAGTCGTAGTTGTTCTTGGAACGCTCGACACTTGTCAAAGCGCTCCCAACTGATGACGACGATGACTTACCATACTCTTTCAAACGAGTGGACGATGGGCCACCTCTGGAAAGAGACTGATCGCGGTAGTACTCCTTAGAGCTGCTCGGCGCTAGAATAGTGCTTACTCGGCGAGGTTTTTGCTCATTGAAACGGGTGTAGAAACTTTTCCGACGTATCCGTTCAATAACACTCTCAGAATCGTTATCTACCGGAGAGACAGAGTTCACATATGTTAGCCTCGACAATCGCGATACGGATGGCGAAGCGCTAAGCGTGTTGTTGTGGTCATCCGAACAGACCGACCAGTTATCAAAGTAGAGTTCGTGTTCTTCAGATGGAGACATGAATGTGCTGGAAGAGTTGCAATCGTCGTATGGACTACTTCTCGATCCCGAAGAGTAATTGGTGATGCTGTCGTATGATGGTGTAAGCATGTTCATATTCATAGTGTTGTTGTTGTTTGTGGTGGTAACATGATTGCTGTTTTGCAGAACATCACTGGGTAATGGGGGTGGATAACTGTAGTTGTTGTTATTGCTTTGAACATGACGGCTTTCGCCGAGCTTGCCAAAGTCCAGTGTCAGCGCTCGGCGGCTATTCCTGGTGCGTTCTTTCTCGATCTGTGAGTGATTTTTCGCATCAGTCAAAGCGGAGGAATGTCGTTTTGATACATCTTTGTTAAAGTCTTCTTTGTTACAGTCTGGACAATTATACTTAACAGGGATATTCGTTTGGTAGCCACCGTTCTGTTTTACCGGCACCATAGTATTGGACTTACACTCTTGCTCCGTCATAGTGAGCACAGTATCGCTTCGCGCTCCAATGTACGGTTTCTGAATTTTGCTAACGAAACTTCCAGACTTCGGTCTCTCTTTTGTTTGTTCCTCCACTGACGTCATTAGACTATCCCGCTTCGCAATGACTGATTCCAGGGCACTCAAGGTGTCGGCGGTATCCATTGTGCTGATGTGACTAGACGACTTTGTATTTAGAACTCGATTAGTTTTGCTATCCTTCTCAACTTTCTTAAAAAATCCTAATACCTTGTTAACGCTGCACTTGTTGAATGTTCCAGGCATTTCTTCCACGCTGACGGCACGCTTGACCAGATTCGATTCGGTCAATAAAGGCGCCCGTGGCACTGATAATTCCCTTAGATTCCTGATCACCTTATCTATTCTAGATTTTCGTGAACTCTTCTCCTCACTAACTGGGGCATCGTCAGGAAGATACGCTGCATTTGTGACACTTCGACTCTTCTTCTTTTCTTTATTGTTCGTTTCCACTGTTGGATCAGCATCTTCTTGACTTACATTTTTAGCCAATACATTATCTTTGTCTTCTGAAATCGTGGGTTTCTTCTCCTTTGTCATTTTGCTGGATTCTCTGAATTTCTCGAATTTCTGCCCAATACTGGCGAGGAATCCTTGTTTAACTTTCTTCTCGGGAGATTTTGATTTTTCCTTCGGTACCTTTTGAATCGGCTCGGGGGATACTATTTCTACCCGTTTAACTTTAACCTCTTTTGTTTCTTTGCTTTCAGCAGCAATGGTCTTGGTGATTGTTGGCTCTTTGATTGCTTTCTCTTCGCTACTGCTTTTAGTGGACGAGTCACTTTTCGATACTGTTGATTTCTTAACAATTCGAATAACTTTGCGCACCTTCTTGGTTGTTCCTGGAGTCGTCGCAGGAGTAGTGCTTTCATTTGTAACTGAACCATTAACAGTGGCTGCTTTTGGAGGTGTCTTCTCCTTGGATGCAACTTGTGACGACGAGTAGTCCTTGCTAGGCTCGGGATTCTCCGAAATGGCTCTTAACGGTTGAGCTTCGATAGAATTCTTACCAAGCTTTATCTCTTTTGGTGGGGTTAATTTCGATGATGGGAAACTTTTTGGTCGAGCTATTTTACTAACTGGTGCTACGACGGAGACTGTGTTGGATGGGGTACTGCAAGCTGATGGGTCAGATTCATTTGATGGGATTGCTATCGCAAGGTCCGACGGCCCTGAATCGTTCACGAGTGGTTTTGTTGAGCTCTGCGGTTCCGGATCTTTGGATGGGTAGGATTTTGGTCTAATCAACTTGGATTCCTTTTTCACAACTCGTGTTTTCTCAGTTGGTGTTTTGTCATCATCGCGAACATCATCTACTAACGTTGTAGATATCACTTCACCAGTAGCTTTATTCACTCTCCTCACTCTTCTTACAGTTATTGTCACCGGGTTGCCATCGGCATCTAGTTTCGGTCTCGTTTTAACCTTTTTTATCTTGACAACTTTAGGAGTGGTAATAGGGTCGGTAACTGGCTCATCAGCAACAGGAATACTTTCGGTTATCGAACTGTCTTCATTTTCCAACTTCGGAGGACTGACGCTACACTCGGAACAGTTGGTAGTTGAACTGCGCTCTGGGGTTGCTCGTTTGATGATCTCTGGTAGAGCAACGCTGTCCGCAATCAGCTCTCTGCTTTTGCTTCTCCTTGGTGCTACTTCCTGAGTCGCATTCAGAACAGTCTGTATTGCGGCCATATTTTGTAGTTCGTCGATTATTTTGTCTGCGAATGTAGTATTTTCAGTAATTTTATCTAAAACAACATTACTAGAATCAATAATTTCTCGTGGTCTGGATAAACTTCTTCGATTTCGTTGTTCATTAATGTCTCTGGATTGGTCCAAAACTTCGTTTCGTTCGTTACTATTGTGCCTGCTATTCTCCGTAGTGTGGTCTTTGTGATATTTCTGTATGAAGTAATTTAATCGATCGGATCCTTTATCCGAATATTCTGGAGTGAAGCTACAATCTATACTTCTTTCACGGCTTTTTTCTCGTATTTCTCTCAATATATTTTGGGTTTCTTGTTCTTTCTTGAGCTTCTCCTGGTCGCTGGATTCTTTTGGTGGATCAAAAAAGTCCGGACGCAGAAATCTGGAAATCCGTCTTGTTGATCGTTGACTGGAGTATCCAGAGGACGCAGATATGGGAGGGGGAGAAATGCAACCGATGGGCGGTCGCCCATAGCCCTCGGTTGTCGGGCTTAGACATGATGTGCGCGGAGGGAGTGGTTCGTAGCAGCTGAACTTCTTGTCATATTCAAGCGATTTACTTCTTTCGTGTTCCGAATCGGTTTGTGCGTTCGTTCCATAGGGTGTGTACTTCTCGTATGATCGGATTCGTTCATGACTCTCGTTTGCATATGGGAAACGAGATGATGAGGATGTCCCGTAATCGTCAATGAAGTTAGGTGGAGGAAGTGGAGGAGGAGATACGATGTCTCGGGAGTTACTGGAACTGCGTGAGCTTCGATCTAGCTTCTTCGACGACCGTTTCTGAAGGTAGGCATCACTGTCGAACATATCATTAGTGGGTGTAATACTGTCTCTAGAATCTTCTTCAGTGCGTCCTGCGCTGCTGCTTGAACTGCGTTTATATAATTTGGTAGTAGTTGAATAAGGGTTCGACATAGTATTTCCGTTTTGCATTGATAAAGTTCTGGAAAGCTTCTTGGCTTGCTGTGGCGGAAGCTGAGCAAAGAGTTGCTCCTGTACGCGTTGCGATAACGAAGGTGTGATACTAGACAGGGCCTCGAGGTCTTTCTTCGACAATCTTAGTTGCGACAAATCCAGATCGCCCAAATCTAGTACTTCTTCGCCATTTTCGTACAGTGTCTCCGTATTGCTTTGCTTATCAAAGTTAGAACAGTTATTGTTAATCATATTGCTATTGTTACTGATTCCGTAACTATTTTGATATAAGTCATTTCTACTGCTGCTACTGTTTCTAAAGGACGATGGTATTACGGATGACAGATTATTATTGTTGCTATTGTTATTGCGACTCAAACCATCGGATTTGTTATGAGCTACATCAAAATTGTTGTTATTATTGTACTGTGATCGGTATTTAGCTCCTGGAAGAAAATCAGAAAGAGAGGGAGAGAAAGAAGAGAAGAACAAACAGTATTGACGGGCCAAACATATATGGGTGTGTTTGTTTCGAAACGGGGAATTCGGAATAGGATAAACCTCTTTGCGTATTCAAGAGCAACGAAGAAAAACACTAACTTTATTCGATGGAAGTACTGGATTTTGCGTTTATTCATTTGTTCTAATCTTTGCGTGTATTTGATCTGGTTTGAGCAGTGTTACTGATAGAGTTATTCAATTGATCAATCAATTAATTTGCAATGAGAAAACAACACGTTTGTTACTCACCTTTAATATGCTACAAAACTGCAATGAACACCAAACTTACCTTTGAATTCATTGTAATGGGTTGATTTCCTTTTTTCATTGTGCTGTTTTCAAAATTACAAAATGGGTTACGAATCGGGGGATTTGAAGGGTTACGACTTATGGATATGCCAGTGATTACGATCGCCATCTACACCTTTGCATAGCATCCATGACGACTGTGCGCCCCTATTTAATTAAACTTGTTTGTTACATTATGTATTAAGTAACGAACTACTGATAGTTAACTGACATTTCCGGTGACAACGCACTTCCTTATTCTGTCTACAGTGGTCAATAAAATAAGCTGTTCGCAAAAAGCCAAAAGCCACAGTTTCTGCTTCACACATAAAATGTCTCGGTTCAATCTTCAACCCAAAATATCTCTCCTCTTTTGTTTAATTCTGTACAAATTGTGTTTGATTGTGCAGCGCAATGCAGCTGTCATTGGGTTTGACATCGTTTTGAAGTTTAGCGGTCCTAAAACTGCAATTTTTTTTTGCAACTATCGAGTTGCAGTTAAATGACTTGCAGTCATCGAACGTCCACTGGACTTCTATGGAGTTCTGACGGTCCTTGAGGTGCATCTTGACTCTTCCGGAAGTCGTGGCTTCATCCAGCGGACGGTACTGAAACGAAGACTTTGCTGATCTTGCTTTGGCCAGAGAAGGCTTCGGAAACAAAGAGCCATCGATGTCGCTGGAGATTCGTTTTGAACGGCAGGTAAGGCTCGTCGTCAATGAAGTACGGAATTAGCCTTAGCGATCAGATGGCTGCAGTAGCAGACACCGGTCGATGTCGTCGGACCGAACAGAGAGGGATTCGTTTGGTGAAGCCGTTGGCATCGGGAAGATAGCGTGCCCGCGGCCGCTGGGGCTTACCAGGTTTTGCCGGCATCTAGACGATATTAACTATCGTTGCACGACCGAATGGCCTTCTGTTTCTGGATACATCTTGGGTCGTTTACGGAAGCGTGTTCAACCATCGCTCACGCTCCCTTCTGACCGTGGTGCGCTTGAAGAAGAGTTTAAGACTTGACCTTTTGCGCACCATACGTAGAGCATCATTGCCCGCTTCTCTGTCGATCTACGTTATGGTGTGGGTTCCATGTTTTGCTTTACACCTGCGCTCCATCTGTTTGCGGATTCAAAAAGGAAAAGTAAAGTTTTGACTTTTCGTTTAAACTGTTACTCACCATCCTAGTAACAATTTGATTCTATAACACGGCACCTTCTTAGCCGTGCGGCAAGATGCGCGGCTTCAAAGCAAGATCATGCTGAAGGTGGCTGGGTTTGATTCCCGGTTCGGTCTACGAATTTTTCGGGTTGAAAATTATCTCGGCTGCCTTGGGTATAAAAGTATCATCGTGTTAGCCTCATGATGTACAGATGCAAAAATGGTAACTTGGCTTAGGAACAGTTATTAGCCGTTAACCGCAGCGAGGCGGCAATGGTCCAGTGGGGGATATAATGCCAATGAAGAAGAAGAAGAACACGTGTCAAGTAGATCAACGTCTCAAGACCGTTATAAAACCCTAAATGTTACCTGGGGATTGACTTTGATCTGTGATTATGAGATAGGAGCACACTTGAAAGAATTAGGAGAAATACATTCCTTACTGATCACAAAGACTATTCACGGTGTAGTACCGCGACATTTGGAGGAATATGTCATGGATTACGCGACATCGTGTATACATCAAGAACTAGTGAACTTCCATGATGCCACGCCAACTGGACAGCTACTAACTATGGAAGACTAGTTAGAATCGCATCGAAAGAATTGGAGTTAGGAACTGGTACCGTTACCAAAGGGGGAAGAAGTGGTAGGATCCAACTGGATCTTCAAGCTGAAACGAAACAAAGAAGGGAGGATAGTGAAGAAGAAGTTGTGGCACAGGGCCATATACAATGGTTTGGTGAAACCTTTGAGGAAGTGTACGCTTCTGTTACACCACACGCGATCCTCCGGACTTTCCTAACAGTGTGGCGCAGGGAAAGATTACGGTAAAACATCTGATCATAAAGACCGCGTTTCTCTGAGAAGTCCTGACTCAGACTAGCGAGTTTTGTGATCACGTATGCCTCCTGTACACTAGTTCGCCCTATGCTGGAACCATGCTCCGTCGTATGGTGTGCATATTAGGCGTCGTGGATTTCAAGATTTGAGACTGTTCAAAGAAAGTTTGTCAGACAGGGACTTCGGAATCTTCCTTGGCGTGATCCGCAGAATCTACCGTCCTACTAAGATCGTAGCAGGCTACTGGGATTGCAGTTAATAAGCGTATTGAAAGATCTGTCTGCTCTTTTCAAAAATGCAACATGCTCTTAATGATCATTATAGAACCAAATTGGATATGAATAGAATGCACGTTCCATTCCTGGTCACTCAAGAGTTCCAAGAATTGGAGTTCAGACCTTAAGGTCAATGCGCGTAACGAAAGATCTGTTTGTTACTTTTAGAAATCAAAAATGTTCTTAGAGATCATTTGAACCAAATTGGATATGAGTTGAGTGCATGTTCCATTCCAGGTCATTCGTGAATTCCAAAAAGCGGAGAACAAGCCTTAAGGTCAATACGCGTAACCAAAGATGTATTTGCTCCTTTCAGAAATGCAACATGCTCTTTTTACCCTTCTTACATCCTAAGAAGGGTATAAAGATCGCTTGAAAAACCGACTTTTTATCCGAGGCTCGGAGACCCAAGTCGTATATACCAATCAACTCAGCTCGACGAACTGAGCACATGTATGTATGTGTGTGCGTTACAAAAATGTCACATCAAGCTCTCAGCCGTCCGTAGACCGATTTGCACGATTTTAACACTAAACGAAAGCTATGACTTGCTATGCTATGTCATTGTACAAGTTTATTTTTTTTTGCAATCGGACATTTGGTTCCAGAGATATGTGAGAAATACGAACATGAAGTGTATTTTCAGAAAACTAACAAAATAATGTCACATGAATATCTCAGCCGTCTGTAAACCAAATTGCATGATTTTATCTTTAAACGAATGCTATGACTTTACCCTTGAACACATTGTATTTGGTTTTTGCAATTAGACATTGGGTTCCGGAGATATCTCTGAAAATACGAACATAAAGCATTAGACGTATCAACTTCGCACATTGGTAAAATATGTCCCATCAAGATCTCAGTCGTCCTTGGACCGATTTGTGCGATTTTATCTTTAAACGAAAGCTATGTTTTTGTCATTGGACCCATTAATTTTTTTCTGCAATCGGAAATTCGGTTTCAGAGATATCTGTGAAATACGAATATGAGACATATTTTCAGACTACTAAT
Organism: Armigeres subalbatus; assembly: GCF_024139115.2. Classification (NCBI taxonomy): domain Eukaryota; kingdom Metazoa; phylum Arthropoda; class Insecta; order Diptera; family Culicidae; genus Armigeres; species Armigeres subalbatus. The sequence continues at coordinate 156,433,558 of NC_085139.1, forward strand.
GAAGAATTGTCACACCAATATCTCAGCCGTCTATGACCCAATTTGAACTCTTTTGGGCTTAAACAGAAGCTGTAATATTGCCATTTAAGGCGGCATATCAAATCTGCAGTCTTTTTGTATTTTTTAAAAATTGTTAAATTTCCAGAAATATTCCTTTTTACCCTTCTTACATCTTAAGAAGGGTATAAAGATCGCTTGAAAAACCGACTTTTTATCCGAGGCTCGGAGACCCAAGTCGTATATACCAATCAACTCAGTTCGACGAACATTCTGAAGAGGTTAATGAAACCGAACCGCAGAGCAGACGTCAAAACTCAATACAAAAGAAATGTCTATGCTAACTAATTAATTCTGGGCGAGACAAAGTTCGACGGGTCAGCTAGTATATAATAAATGTATATAATCCAATAATAGGACTTTCAAAGTGGATGGCGAACCCACCTAATATTCAATCTCAATTAAAAGTTAGTAGAATGTCTTCGTTATGTTTAAACCTGCAAAAAATATCTTTTGCTGAAATTCAGTAAAATACAAATGGTCCTTCAAAAATGACGTCACAAGTTTTATAGGGGGGGGGTCTAAGATTCTGTGACAGTATATAAATACACTAGGTATAGGCCTTTTCATGTGACACTGCCGAGACTGCACTTGTTTACAACCGCTGAACAGGCCTGCAAGTCCGAAGCTGTCACTTTCATAGAAGAACTGTCAATTGACTATAAAATCAGCTGTTTTTAAACGTCTCGTGAAAAGGCCCATACAAAAAGGCGTGACAGAGGGGGGAGGGGAGTCTCGAAATCTCAAAAAGTAGTGGACGTCATATTTGAATCGTCCCAATCATGTTTGCTGGTTTTATGGTTTTTTGATTGACAAGTCTTCGTTGAAATTTGCTAATTAATCAGAATATTTAATTTTACTGGAACGGTTGCTGGTTTTACAGCACAGGAAAATTCAGCAAAATTTTGCTGATTTCCACCGAAATAAAGTTAGTGTGTGCGCAGTTGATTAAAATGTTCACCCCCGGTAATGATGCTCTAAATAAATTAAATCATCGATAGAACGTGTACGTCGGTTACCCAAATTAACTCTACTTGTAAGACGAAAAATGTAAAATAATTGAACAAAACAAAAAAAAATCCGGCTCCGTAACGCCAAATGGCAAACGAGCCTTCAAAATAAATGCTAGATTAAGCAAAAATATCTGGAATACAAAACATTTAGTATTGCATATATTTTGAATCAAGTTTTTTATTTTGAAATCGATAAAAGCATGATAATATCAGTTATTTTATATTCAATTGAAGGTCATATGCATAGAAATTGTAATATGCACTGTGCACACACAACCATTCAAAAGTGTAAGAAGGGTTGCGTTCACTGTAGGTGGATTAAGTCGTTTTTTTTTTTGTTTGGGATGAACCACTGCGTCCATTTAATTGAACTTTTGTAGAGTACCCGTGTCATTTATTAAGTGCATGTCTTTCTGCTCCATCTATATTGAGAAGAAATGAAATAGTCGTTTTTTATTCAGATAGGGGAACGGTTTGCCACTTCATCTCATAGCTCCTATTTCCATCCCATCAAAAACAAAGCAATGGAAAGGAATTGGGTTTGTTTATTATTTTTGTGATTTTTTTCAGCAGTGAGCACGCATGTTGACAAGAAGAAGCGCCGAATTTGGTGCCGTATTTCTTTGTTTAGCGGTGTGATGGATATATGTACAGTGAGATGGAGATCGGAACAGTTCCCCTATTTCTCAAACTTAATATAAAGCCATTTTAGATTGAGGTACCGCAATTTATACCCTTCGAAAAATGGCTTATACCAACTCTCAAAGGCGCTCCCCTCCATCAGTTTCGGTTCAACAATAAGTGGGATAATACTGATTTTGACCATGCATCGGTACTGAAGTTCAAACATATTTTTGCTTCTTCTTATGAGTTCCGAATTCGTTCTTGTACAGAGATCTGATTTCATTGCGTTTGGCATTTATGAATCTCACCTTTACACAGAACTCTAATCAGTCAGAGGGTTCAGCAGATCCACCAAATTCGTATCCGCTTCTTTCCTAATTAATCAGTGCTCTGGAGCTTGAAGATTCGTGTTGTCGGCTTCGAAACCAGCGTAAGATTAAGTTACGTTTTTATAATTTACTCCATTGACTCCATCCAAAAGGAGCAAAAGGTGTGTCATCTAAAAGCAAATTATAGTCGTTCCATACTCTTCTGACCATCACTCATAAGTATTAACAAGAATTATAAGAACTAGAGCACAGTGTGGTTGATCTTTCTCTATAATGCACCACGAAAAGGTGTCTACCCAGCATTACAGGCTCCGTTTACATGCTCTTGGTGATCATATGAACCAAATTTGATGAAAATTCAATGCATGTTCCCAGAATTCCAAGAATTTAACTACAGGCCTTAAGGTCAATACGCGTAACGAAAGATCTGTTTGTTCCTTCCAGAAACCAAACACGATCTTAGTGATTATTTAAACCAAATTGAACATATATTGATTGCATGATCCATTTCAGGCTATCCAAGAATTCCAAGAATTGAACTACAGGCATTAAGGTCAATATGCGTAACGAAAGATCTGTTTGTTCCTTTTTTATCTTTTTTTTGTTTGTTAGGCACTCTGTGTTACTTAACCGCTACTGTTCTGAGATCTTCTGTGGTATTCTGCTGTTCAGAATACACACAGAATCTATTTTTAGATTTCCATTATCATTATTCTTGTCCTTGCCAGTCCATCTCATCGTGAGTCTATTGTGTCCGTTTGTCCATGTCGTGCATCCAATGATCGTCGCATCGTTCGGTTGCCATTTATCCGGGTAACGTTGGAGGAATATCCCCGGGAAGGACAAGTTATCAGTCGTCATTAGGCAGCCCGGTGAGGCGCAACCCCAAAACGCCACCGTATGAGCGTGGATACGGCGACTGACGAGGGTTTGGTGAATGGGCTGGGAATCTAACCCATGACCATTCGCTTGTAAGGCAAACGTGTAGCCAACTACGCTACGGGACCCTCCTAATGTTCCTTTTAGAAATCAAAAATGTTCTCAGTGATCATTTGAACCAAATTGAATATGACTTGAATGCATGTTCAATCCCATAATTTAAACATGCTCTTAGTGATCATTTGAACCATTTGAATATGAATTGAATGCATGAACCATTCCAGGCTATTCGTGAATTCCTAGAATTAAAGTACAGGCCTTGAAGTCAATACGCGTAACCGAAAATCTATTTGCTTCTTTTAGAAATGCAACAAGCTCTTAGCGATTTTTTCAATTATGATCTTGCTTTGTAGCCACGCATCTTACCGCAAGGTTAAGAAGGGCCTCTAAAGCTTATACTTCAGGGGAATTTTAGGATAATCTGTAATGGAACAGTTATTTAAGATACATATAATATGCTCGAATAGGGGGATCGTAGTGGGCTTTGATTGAAGACGGCCGAAAAAAAAATGTCCCGTCACATTTAGCAGGTTTTTTCTATTACAAATTTCAAACTTGTCCGAATCCTAATTTTCGATAGAAGAGTGAAATTTGGCTTGAATAACCACTTGAAAAATCGGAACATATTTACCAAGAACCGATTTCGGGGGGATACTATGACCAACAGTTCAAGTATCGTGGTCTCCAATCTGCGATGGATTGGACCAAATCATTTGCAAAGAGCTGGTTGGTGAATAGCAGGGATGTACCAGAAATGTTTGATGGTGCTTTTGACGGCCAGTAAGGTTTTCGAGGTATCCGGTAATCCAGTTTTTCATCAATGACCGGGATCCAACTGTTCGTGCCTATCAAGTTAACCGTACGCGTGGACGAGTAATCAGCGGCTGACTCAAGTACGAAAACTGATCGTTGCATGGGACGCATACCGTTGTCATCAACCGCGCTAGTTTTAATCCGTGTTGCAGTTCGGGTGAGATCAAACCATATTTTCATTTTTTCCAATATATATTTATATCTATTACACATATTCATTGTTTATGTCCACCATTTTATCATCTCCTACGTCTGTGAAAGCTGTTTCAGTTCCGAGGGCTTTCTTAAGTAGAGATGGGACTATTATAAAATAAAAACACTTATAAGCGCGTGGCCAGGTGTGTTGAGAAAATCGAGTCCGCCTAATTGTAGATTTTAGCGGAATCTTCAATGACCGTGGATATGTTTATCTCTGCAACTCCATCTACGATTTGTGCAAGGGTTCGTGCTATGCCATGCTATACTATGCTATCTAATATGGTCAAATAGATCAAATAGGGCATAAACCATTTTCATAAAGAGATATCAGCCCTTAGGTTACGCGTGTAGAATTCTTGGATGACCTGGGTTCGACGGAACAGTTATTGTAGCCGAACATATTTTTTCTCTATGGATTGAAAAGTGCATGGACGATTTTCAAATAGAGAGAATAGTCCTTTGGTTACGCGTGTAGACCTCAATTCCTATACTCCAGAGAATTCTTAAATGAACTGGAAAGGAACAGCTATTCACCCCTATTCTTGTTTACGGACGAACGAAACTTTCAAACGAATGCAGTTCGTTCGAACCGTTTCCCCATTTGATTTTGCTGGCGTAAACGAGAATGCACATCAGCTTTCGTTCGAAAGCGCGTTCGTACGTATACAAGAATAAGGGTGATTGAAAGCACTTTCGTTTATTACATCGAATGGAACATGAGCCATTTTTAAAAAGAGATAACAACCCTTTGGTTACGCATGTAGACTTCAAGGCCTTCTTCTCCTTGTTATTGGCATTAAAGAGCCACCTCGCAGCTTAGTGTCCATTAAGCACTTCCACAGTTATTAACTGCGAGGTTTCTAAGCCAAGTTACCATTTTTGCATTCGTACCGTGGAAAATCAAATTTCGGACACACTCAAACTTCGGACGCTTCAATTCGTATGGGAAATTTTCTGAAATATTTCATCGAAATGTTTCGTCAAGCTGGATCGGAAGGACTAATAGTTTTAGCTTGTTTTAGTATAGTTACATTCTAATAAAACATGTTAAAACAATGCGACGAAATGATTAAAAGACAGTCTGAGCTGTTCAGTGCGAATTATTTTCAATTATTCTTCCCAGTCTGTGTAATCAGGTGTCCGAAGTTTGAATCTTTGTGTCCGAAATATGAATCCAATCCCGCCGGTGTCCGAGGTTTGAATCAAACAGAAGCCGGACATTTTCATGAATTGCAAATATTCTTCGTAATATCTTGCACATTTTAAATGCGCAGTTCAAAGATGAATACTATACTTAGTGATAGCAATGGTGATTTAAACGGTGTGACTTAAAATGTCAGTAAACAGGATGATTTTATATCAGGAAGTGCTTAAGCGTCCGAAGTTTGAGTTTGCACGGTATACACGGTGTCTCTGTGGGGAAATATTATTTTTCAAAAATCAGTACCTCTGAAACATTCACCACGTTAGTGATGAACTTTATTTATAATTTAAAAATCACTTTAATAAAGAAAAAAAAAACATCCACCACGCGAAAGTATATGATCTCCTCTTTCATATCGTGGGTAAACTAAAATGTTCTATCGGGAAATCTAGAACAATTTTCATGTTTTCACTATTTTTGGTGCAAACTTCATAGAAATCTCAAATAATAGCCGATTTAACCTTAGATCTATGTTTAACTCAAAGATGTATGGAAAAATGACCCCCGATAGAACATTTTAAGAATGTACCTACGTGAAAGAGGATACTTTCGTGTAGTGGGTGTTTTAGAGATACTGTTTTTTTTTTGAAAATAAGCCTCTTCGGACAAAGACACCGTGTATATCATGAGGCTAACACAATGATACTTTTATGCCCAGGAAAGTCGAGACAATTTACAATCAGGAAGTTGCCTAGACCGGCACCGGGAATCGAACCCAGCCACCCTCAGCATGATCTTGCTCTGTAGCCGGGCTAAGGAGACTTCAAGGTCTATACTCCAGGAAATTCTTGGATGAACTGGAAAGGAACAGATATTGATGGTGTAATTTGGTTTTATGGATAAAATAGGACATGAACCGTTTTTTAACAGAGATTTAAAAGATATATATTTTTTAAATATTTTAAGAGATATCAGTCCTTTGGTTATGTGTGTGTAGATCTCAAGGTCTTGGTTACGCGTGTAGTCTCCAGGGAATTCTTGCATGGCTTAAAAAACACTTGTTGAAGATGCAAAATAGTTACTTAGTTATTTGGGTTTCTAAGACGGCTTTCCAATAGGTTTACTTTTGGATGACAATATTGCTCAAAATTATTTTTACGTCACGTGCCACAAAACGAAGTGCCGTATACAAAATTGTCGTAAAAAGAGGGTTGAGTGTACTTATTATACGTAAAGGCTATATGATCACTCCAAAATCAAACTTTTGATAGAAGGCTCGGAGACCCATAGTGTTATATACCAATCGTTTTAGCTCGACGGATGTCTGTTATGTGTGTATGTATGTATGTGTGTGTATGTGAATATTTTATGTTCACAATTTTTGGAACTTAGCATTGGTCAACTTGTTATCAAGTTCCATTAGACGGGGATTCCTGTCACATTGTTTGCTATTGAAAATTGGCCAGATCCCATAGTCCGGATCAGAAGTTACGGCCTAGTATTTTTTATGCTCAAAACACGCTAAAAAATACTCACTCATGTTTTTTTGTATTTTTATTGTGCACGAGAAAGGCACCAACACCACTAAGTGGATTAATAAGGGTTTTATTCTCATCTTATAGCCTATTCAGATTGGGCTATTTATGACTTTGTTAAGTGAGAGGGTATCCAATTATTACGAGGTGTTCAGACTGCAGCAAGATAATATATCTTGACGTTTCCATGTTTGCTCAGGGTAAGGCAGCTAATACAGGGTTGAATTCAAGGAGAGTTTTAAAATTTAATTTGCGAAATCAAGCATTTGTGTGGCGACAATCGAACATTTTTTTCTGAACAAAGTTTCTACGAAAAAAAAAATATAAAAAAAAATATGAAAAGGGATTTTCGAAGAATATTTGAAGCTCTCATTAAGGATAATGATAATTCATTAGTTGGGTGCGCCGTTCTTCGGGGAATCAGACTATTCCTCAATTTATTTTTAAGTTTAAAAAGTATTTTGATTCTGTACTATGATCGAACGGAGATTTGATAGAAAAATTTAGATACTTTTGGGAATTCTCACAAATAAATAAAAAAAGGACGATTGGACCAATTTTCAAGAAATATTATCGAACTAAAATGTATTTCCACCAGTATCTCCATGTATGAAGGGCAACTCAGCAATTTAATTTTTTTTTTTCAAAAATGGAAACTGAACCATTGCGTTCTACTCGACAATCAATGATACAGCTTCTAACAAAATCGAATCGTGTGAATGTGATATAATTTAAACTGGATTTTGGATGAATTAATGCATTACCAATCCATGTTTTATTTAAGGTTATTCTACTTCATATATACATCCCATTCAAATCGTACAGTTGTCCCACGTGTAAAATGTTGAAATCCAAAGTATATTAAGCCATTCAAGGAGCAGAATTGATACAATTTATGAAATCATGTTTATTCATCAAATATTTTCGTTTTACAACCATTCCTACGTTTTAAATTGTCTTCCGCATTAGCCCTTGAACTTTGAAAATTTATTCGATTTGTTCTATTAAATCTAGGTTTAAGTTAAATACTTCATGTTAATTCTAGAGAGCATCTGTTTTAAACAATTCATGTTGAATAAGTGGAGAATAAATAATTATCATCATTATTTTCATCATATAAAATGCTTTCCTCAAAACCATCACAATCCGAGGTATTCTTCAGCGCTCAGAAGATTTCCATCTAACATGCATTCGACCCTGCTGCGACAGAAAGAGCATGACTGTCAACTACGAAACGAAATGAAAACAGAGAGAATTTTCTCTCTGGCAAAGAGAACGTGACGCTTGTCAGTTTTGTTTTGTTGAATTTCTCCCTGCATCCCAGTTAGAACGAAAGCTCTCTCGTAATAATTGTTCGTAATAAATTCTCCATGACTCTTTTTAGCGGGTATCTTTTGACAGCGCAAAATGTATGGAATATTACGTAAATAATGACATCATAAAGCGTATTTACCCTGAAACGCCAATTATTATGTCATTAATGGCATAATCTGAACAGGCTATTAGGGCTTCATTAAACAAGTAAAAATTAAAAACCCAAATTTATCCACCAGCGCTGATGCCTTTCTCGATACGAACGCCTGGGATATATCTTGCTTAACTTTTCAAAAGGTCCTAAGTAACATTTTTTTCATGAATTATTTTGAATACTGCAATCAATAGCTTTCATGTTGTTCTGTTGATTGCACTATTCAAATTAATTCATGAAAAAAATGTTACTTAGGTCATTTGAAAAGTTAAGCGAGATATCATCAACATTATTTGCCTACATTTTGGATTTAATAAACACTTCATGGTGAACCAACTCATCATGGCAACAGAGTAGGCAATAATTCAATGTGAACGAAAAAGAAAGCACACCAAGATCGTTATCGAGTTCAATAGTGATCTACAAGGCTCTGTTCTACATATAGGGGTAGAATGCAACTTGTTGCGAGAAAATCTATTAAGTATTACTATATGAAAAGTTTTTTTTCTTAGCTTTTGTGTGCACACAAATAAACACACGTACACAGACATTTGTTCGTCGAGCTGAGTCGATTGGTATGTAATACTATGAGTCTTTTTTCGTTCGTTCGTTTTTGGAGTGAACTTTGTTGCACGAGGAAGGCAAAAAATCAAGGGGAATTAATCAATCTAAATAAAAATTAATTAAGGGTTTGTTTTGTCACGATTCAACTGACGGAACGATTATCTGAGTTGCAAATTGTTTCTACTGGGCCTTCCTTAGCCGTGCGGCAAGATAGGCGGCTACTTAGCAAGACCATGCTGAAAGTAGCTGGGTTCGATTCCCGGTCCGGTCTAGGAAATTTTTGGGTTAGAAATTTTCGCGGCATCTCTAGACATAAAAGTATCATCGTATAAAAGTATCAGCTGCGAGGTGGTAATGTACCAGTGGAGAAGGAATGCCAATAATATTTATTTTGAGATCAGCAATTTTTGTTTTTGGGGAAAAGTGGAACATATTATTGGAATAATTAGTTAATCGTAATAATGCATAGTTTTGATGAGTACTTATGGAAATCATAAAGCTTACACCACAATCGGCCAAACTCGGACAAGATCGTTTGTCTAGTAATAGCTATTTATTATTTCACCCAGAAGCGTTTCGTGATCAATTCTTGAATGTTTTGAAAACTCATACTCAGTACTAAGGGTCGTGGGTTCGAGTCCCATCGAAGGAAAGTGTTTACCTCCAATACATTTTTCAAATAAAAATTTTCCTCATAATGTACATATTTGCATATGAGTTTTCCAAACCCAATAAATTAATGTCCAATTCGGGTTACTTCGATCGATCGTTGTGATAATCGATTTATTTTGAATCGATTACCACCCAACGTTTAATCGATTTAATAATCAACAAACAAGTCACTAATCGTTTTACCAGGATTTTACGACATCTCTATACTATCATCCATCAGCATGTACATCTGCTCATGCAACTTTTCAATTTGTGTGAACAATGGACATACCCCTTTATCTCCTGTTCATTCCCCTTTACCTCCTAAGCTGTCTACATGGTAAGCGAATAACTCCTGAATATTTTGGATATTGGATTTGACGAAAAAATCTTCATAAGTTCTTCTTCAATCAATATAAAATAGAGAGAAGAAAATTTAACACTCTGGGTATACCTACTAGGTAGGCACCAAATCGATGTGCCTTTCTACATCGGCACCAAACCGTGCATTGCCAACGAAGAACGCTTTAACTACCTAAATACCGCCGAAGGCGGATAGAGAGGATGACCTACACATACAAAATAATGCGTCGGTGGCAATGCGTTATCGGCTGAAAGTGCACGTGTTGGAAAACATGTGGCGATGGGTCGTTTCGGTATCGAAGAGTAAAATATAACGCGTCTCCATCGCAACATTTTAGTTGCCTTATACATATCACATACCCCCTAAAAAAATCGATGCATATTTTACGATTATGTATTAAGGTATATACACAACCGTCAGGTCCCTCCTTAGCTTAGCGGGAGTCGGTTTGGAAATTGTCTCGACTTCCCTGGGCATAACAGTATCATCGTGTTGGTCAATTAATTGGCCTCATGATATACGAATGCAAAAATGGTAACTTGGCTTACGGAACCTCACGTTTAATAACTGTGGAAGTGCTAAATGAAAACTAAGCGTGAGGCGGCAATTTTCCAATGGGGGATGTAATTTCAATAAGAAGAAGAAGAATCGTCAAATTTGTACAAGACATTTGCAAGGCCCTCATAGATTAATAATTATTTGCAAGCGTCTTAGAGGAAAATGTTACACGGTTTAAAAAAAAAAATGTCTTCCTTTTACTTCCACTAATCCTTTTTTTTGTATCTACACAAATATGTATTTCATCCACCCAGGGCCGGATTTAGCCGGAAGGGGGCCCCGGGGCTGACGGTATGTGGGGGCCCCAAAATGTACAAAAAAGGTTGATTTTGGTACGTAAAATTTGTGGGGGCCCGGGGCCACGGACCCCCCGGCCCTGCATCCACCACTTGTAGACATCTTCAGTGTGTCGTTCATCGAATCGATAAACAACACACTGAAGATGTCCACAAGTGGCGGATGAAATACGTATTTGTGTAGATACCAAAAAAACAAATTAGTGGAAATAAAAGGAAGACAGTTTTTTTTTAAACCGTCCTCATAGATGTTAAAACAATATTTGCAGTACAAATAGCTCATGCTATCAAAGTATGCAGCGTCACAATGCACCACGTGGAGATCGAATTTTCTATGGAGGTATGTTTTTCTTAAGCGGCAATCGGGCGCTCATTTTTTGTTGCCAAAGCTACTACTATACCAAGGATTTTTGTTAACCAAAAAAGGAACAAGACGTTCACAAGTAAATCGTTCGAAGTTGTTTTTTATATGAAGCTATTTTTCATACTAACCTGACTGGTCTGGCTCTGCGCAACTACCAACTTTGCAAACTTAAATACCTAAATAGAATAAAATCAAACGGGGTTAGGTTGATAGTAGTACACAAGTAAACAACAGCTAATCGAAGGCATTCAATTAATTTATTTCAGAACTATGGTGTTTCTATAAAGGTATATTTACATGCTGTGTAGCATGATAAACTAATTGTTCATTAATGTTGTATTTGACTGGGTAAACATAAAATTTAAAATTCGTTTGTTATTGGGCAACAATTTTAATTTAACCTATATTGTATCAAACGTATTTCGATTTGTTAATAACACTAGTTTTTTTTTCTATTCATAAGCATTGAAAAGGCAAACACAACAACATATTTGATCAAACAGTACAGTATTTAGTGTTATGAAAAATCAATTGCATTCTATGAATGACTAATCTTGTAGATTAACTTATCGTGAGAAATCATGGATGCAAAATATGATTGTATAGAAATATTATTTTGTGTATATCAGAAGACAAAATTCTTTGTTTTGGTTTCGTGATTGTTTGCGTTCAGCAATTCTTTTAAGCCACATTTAATCGTTTGAGAGAGGTTTGTACACACTGTCTGTCTGGAGGGAGGAGTAAAATGGGTAGTACGTTCGCGGCCAGGTTTGGCTCATGTGTTCGTTGATGGTGTGGTAGTAGCAGTAGTAGTGGTAGTATTGGTAGTAGAAGTATTTGCACTTGTTGTGGAAGTGGTTCCCGGTTGCAAATTACCCCTACTGGTATTTGGTGCATGCGATAACGTTACGCGGAACCCCACTGCAATCACATAGAGAAAAGAAAATAAACAAGCAACAGTCAGCTTTTGTTTCTTACGGTTTCTGTATCTGAAAGTTTCTTGTTTTTGTGTTATTATTTCTTCAACAAAATAAAAATTATCGACTTAAACGAAAGGATCCAAAAAAGGAGAGTGAACAAAAAGAAAATACATCTTTGGACAGGAACAAAAATATCAAAAACGATTTTAATAGGCCAATGAGATGGATGAAACTTAGAATAAAGTTATAAACTATGACAGAATACAGAAATGCATTCAAACCAATTAGTGCCGCACTGTTTAAACGTCGACTGATACATTTGCAATGGAGTTTCCGCATTTATAAATCAAACGTTTTAGATTAGAACCATTTCTACGCAGTTATACCTAATAACATTTCTGTATTCTAAGAAAACATGCAACAACAACTATTTTTAAACGAAAAATATTGTGATTCTCTTGTGTAATAATTGTGTGTTATGTGGATGTTATTGATGTGAGTTCTATGTGTTTGTGATTAGTGTGATGTGTGTTTGTATCCCATTTCGGACATCGAAGCGTGTTTGAAACATCAATCTAACAATATTAGTGAATTTAAGCATTGCACACTTTGAATACAAAAATAGATAAACATCGTTTGCCATGAACTGTACGCCCTCTCCAACGCAATAAACATCAGCGAAGAGTAAGTGATAATCCATATTAGTCCCATGACATCGAAATGACATTTCCCGTCACTGCTCAGCACACTGCTACCTCAAACAATGCTCGAAGCCAGCGAGACATCACACTTTTATCAACCACTCTAGCAAAACTCATTGTATAATAGTCCTAAAAATGTGCATTACCACAGAGAACCTGTATCAAATGGTCAATTTCAAGCGTTCTCATGGGAACAGTCTTAACCGTATCAGTTTTCTACGAGTCAATGATACCACGCGTAGTTGACCTGGTAGATCAAAGAACATCTGCATTGGACTTATTTGAATGGTGTAGCATTGACATGGGCTCTAGGCATGTATATGGACAGGTTGCGTTGCTACCGGTTTGATGCCAAGCGTAATTGACCGTAGCTCCCGGATAATTTGGAGACCTTAGAATATCTGCATTGGACTTATTTTAATGATGAAGCATTCAAAAGGGCTCTAGGATCTTATATGACACACTGAATTGCTGTCGGTTTGATACCAGGCGTAGTTGACCTGGTAGACCAATTGAACTCAACTTCCGGACTGCCTTGGGGTGAAGGTCTCGTCAATATAGACACACAAAAAACTTCCGGACAATTTGGAGACTGGTGTGGTTAACCTGGTATATTAATTGAACGCAACTCCTGGACAATTTGGAGATTCTAGAACATTTGCTTTGGACTTATTTGAGTGGTAAAGCTCTTGCTCTAGGGACTTTGAGCCACCCTTTTTCAGAATCATGAAAAGGAGAGAGGGTGTGGAAGTGAGGATTCGCTTGTACATAAAAGTATAACTATTTCCCCTTATTGTAGTAAAATTCCTAGCAAAAACCTTTAAAAACCTCCCAGATACAAAATCAAAAGTTCGCCCTGGTCACTTAAGGGTTAAGTAAGTCGCATGAAACGGTCCTGAGAGCTTTTAAACTCACGTTTGGAGCTCAGGAGCCGTACAAAAGAGTTATAGCACAGGTGGACCTAGAGGCTCCTGGTGGCGTAGTCTTCATAAAGAAATAAAAGAAGTCGACCGGAATCTAACATGGCAACAGGGTAAAGCGTCCCTTTGCTCCACTCGGTGTTTACATGACCCATAAGTAGGTAAGTCAAGTTGGTTCTTTCGACGGGATGACGACGACGGCTCGACTGCTATCAGATCTAGTTGCGAAGAGCGAAGTGAAACCAAGTTCAAGATTACACACTAAGAATCCACAGTAGAGAGATGGCTTGATTCGTGTTGGTGGAAGACTTCGCCATGCTTTAGTGCTTTTAAGCAGGAAACATCAAAGTATATTACCATCATAGACAAACAGACGTAACAGCTAGAACAATTTGTTTTAAAATCCATCGCCCAACTATTTTGCCACCACCTAACGTGCATGTTGTACGAAACAAAGTTTAGTACGACAATGTCAACAGAAGGCGCTAGTGTGAGATGTCAAATACAAAGGTATACGACGCGCATGCCCCTTCATTTGAAACTCGCAAGCAGTTGAATTTAAAACGACCGTTGAGCTCATGGTCCATGGGAATTACCTCAGTGTTACGTCTGTTTGTCTGTGTTACCATCATAGACTGCTACATGATGGGGCTCAACTTATGCTTTGCTCCATAAAAGTAAGTTTCTGGCCATTGTCAGCAATGTGTGACCTGCTATAGAGCACGTCTACAAATCCATGGAGAATTTATGAGTGGTCTTCCAATGGAAAGAGTGACAGCTCCTGTCTTTTATGTGTCGGAATCGACTATTGCGGTCCTTACCACGTGCGACAAGGCATCGTGCAAGATGACTATAATTTGTCTCACTAGTAGTCACGGCAGATGATGGCTGATCTTACAACTCAGGCATTTTTGGCTGCCCCGACCATATTTGCTTCAGAGACAGCTAATAAAACACCCCCAATAAAGCAATAAGAAAAACACTAGTTTGCAGTTTGTGGATGGATTTGGCAAAGGATTAAGAAGCTTTAGAAGTTAACAATCACATGAAGTCACTCGAAGTACAGTGACTTTAATAACAATGTCGTCAAGTGTCAGAGTTGGAACAGAATCAGCTGTCAGTTCCATACAAATGCGCGGTCCAAACGAGCAGGAGACCTGTCAATCCTGACACATGGCGGTACTCTTCTTATAGGACTCTAACTTGAAAGGTTTAACAAAAATAAATGGTGCCAAAATAATAACATGCGCATTGTTCAGAATTAGCAGATCCTCTTTAAGCAACTTTACTATCAGAAACTTTGTTTGATTCCTGCCAAATAACCAAATTTCTACGAATTATGGGAAGTTGCTGATAGGTAACATAATGCTCCGTTTAGACGAGATGCAGATTGTTATCACCCATATCGAGGCTTGCTTCAATTCGTGACCGATTACCCCAATCAGCAACGACCACAGAGATCTGGAAGCACTGACTCGGGGAAAATTTTTTGATTCAACGACCACTGATTGCGAATCCGGAGTCAAGTCTAGAGGAAACTCCAGAAAACAGAATAAGTAGATGAAGTAGAGATCAGCGGTACAATCCAGTTTTCTTTGGAAAAGATGGTCGAAGGCACTGCATCTATTGTTAGCATTATGATAACTGAGGAAAGCGTATGGAAAATATGTTTCGATATTGATTTATAAATAAAAATTAGTTTAGGTTCCCTTCCTGACGATTTAATTCACGAACGGGTTAACCGATTTGCAAAATTTTCTCTTAAATCGATTCGTCTTGGAATCCGTAAGGTTTGAGTGTACAAAAAGTTGGTTAATAACGGGCAAAAGTAAAACATCAGTAGAACGCAACTTTGGGTCAGTGGTTGAGAGAAATAGCACGGAAATTGATCTATAGAGTGCGGTGCTGCAATTATAGTTCATGATTTGACATTTGCATCACAAACACCCAGGCAAAGCTGAGTATTGTTCACTAGTTATTAAATAATAATTGACAACAAATTTGGTATTCATTATGATCTCAACAGCAGAGCTTAATATCAATTTTGTTAACTGACTTTGCTCGGGTAATTGCTGTCACGTCGATCGCAGCACAGATATCAGTTAGCTCTGTAAATTCGTCCGTATCGGTCGTAATAAAAATACAGAGTCACTTTTTGTAATCGATCGTTATATACCTAGTTTGTTCTCAGTATAATAAGTTTAGTAAAACGGTGATTTTTAACGCTTATTCCGAAACGCACTATTCCGTGAGTGATCCAAGGATTTTAGTCCAGCTAGTTCTAACAGTTCCCAAACATATTTTAGGTTCTAGTTTCCCTTAACTTAAATTTAGGAAAACGAATGAAAAATTTCCACAGGTATCTAATAAGCATAACATGCTTAACAATAGTAATTTGAGCGTTTTGTGATATTGAAATTGTGCTTATGAAATTTACAACGTTGAAATGTATGACTCGCGTGTTACATTGCTGAGGAATGAGTGACTATACGTACGGTTCATGCAACTTTAGATGTCCTATTAGTTTAACAGAATCGAGAAAAGCAACATTTAGGTCAAAATATATTCTACTCACTGTGCTGATTATTATAATTGCCGCTCCAGTTTGATCAAAAACCAAAACAAAGCCTTTCGTCGCATTCTGCACGATTGATTCATATGCATTTATCACACTAACTTGACATTGACAGATGGTTAAAGCCGCACGATACCAAGTTACCGATTAGTTACGTTACCGGACCGCGGGAGAGAGAAAAGCTCATGCAAAATATTCGGTTAGTTGTTACCTCTCGTTCTAGTCCCAAGTAGATGGATAACTGTTTTTCAATTTTGTTTAAACTGCTCAAGCTAAGACTGATCGTCAACTTTAACCATCTCTCGTGTGTTTCAAATTCATAAATCGATTTGAGAACTCTTGTGTCTCTGCTTTGATAGACAAAGTGTTAATTGACCATGTGTGTACTGGACTTAATTAATTTGATGTGGTAGCAGTAAGCAGAAAACTAGCAAAAATCCAACGACATATCCGAAAAGAAATAACGAAATTAAATAGAACTAAAACTGAGAGGAACACTAAACAAATATTTTGGATTGAGTCTACGGTTGGTTTTCTATTATACGAACTGTTCTCTACGACTGGTGGGCACTAACTTTTGATCTGGAATTGGCGGTTTACAAGATTTGAATAACAATCGCGAATAAGAAAATTATTTTGAGCTTTTTAGTGGAATGCTTTCACCTGTCATAAGACGAGTTTAAACAATCCCATTGAATTCCACCACTTAATTGTATCCTGACAGATACGTATTTCGACCTCAACAGTAAGGCCGTCTTCAGTGTCTTGTAAGTCGAGTCAAGTACAAGACACTGAAGACGGCCTTACTGTTGAGGTCGAAATACGTATCTGTCAGGATACAATTAAGTGGTGGAATTCAATGGGATTGTTTAAACTCGTCTTATGACAGGTGAATCGCGAATAACCAAAATAAAAGAAAGTTTGGAATGCAGTTTAGAAGAAACTCATGGAGTTAAATCAGAAATCACAAAAAGCAAATTGGTTCATTACGTGAGTACCGGCAGATCAAAATTTAGGACTCTATGCGACGCGAATCAAAGTACGACATGATAACGCGAACACGAGAATTCTGTCTATTGACTATGTTTCTATATCTACGTGGGTACCGTTTCAATCCAAACTTGTGAATCTTGTCCAATACATTCACATTTTTTCTACTTAAAACATTTCAAACGCAATGAGCCTAACCGGAGTTTGAATTAGAACGGTACTCAGAAAATAAAAAAATGCAACAATTTAACAATCAATGAAAAATTTTATTCAGTTTTTTACATTTCCATCAATGTATCTTCAATCCAAACATCTATTTAATGTTACAATTGATAAATAAATTGAACGTACATTAAGTTTATAAATATAACACTCTTTTCCTAGGAAAAAAAATCACTAGCTACACAACTTACAAAAAAGCAGTTATTTGTCATACATATAACGTGGGTGACGCCGATCTAACACAATGCAACGTTGCAATTGCTTTTAATTTCTACTATAAGTATACGAATTGAACTCAAACGCCGATTCACCCACATATAAAAAAGCGTTAGCAAAAATCATTCGCAAGAAATGTGTAGATACTTTTTGAAAGGCGCTTAATTCTACTGTTTTATATATAATTTACTGTTTTATGTGAATCGTTTGTATCAGTTTATTTGGTGTTCTTCTGTTTGATAAATATTTGTTTCATTGACATTCCGGTTTAGATTATTTTATGATGAATTGTGTGCCATTTCTCCCTTTTGGTTAGGGATTTTTTAGTAGGTTTAGTGTAAATGTTTTGCTTCGCCTTACTTAAAAAAGGGGTGTCTCTAGATCAAAAAATGGGGGATCACTAAAGGTAAACCTTTAGGCGGTTCTTCACTTCTTCGAGTCGAAGGTAGAAAAATAAAGAAAAATAATATAGAGTTATTAAAAATCGATAAAAAAAAACACAAATGACGACATAAACAGATAGGAACAAAACTTGAAATGTGGTAAAAAAAACGAAACTACTAAAACATACTAAACATAAACTGAATGAAGTAGAGAAAAACGATTACTATAATGTGGATTTAGTGAAAGAAACTACGATAATCACCTCTGGGAAGGGTCGCGCCCGAGCGCGAGAACAGGGAATCGATGTCCGAGCTGAGATCACGAGTCATGCTGTGCCGCCAGGCGTTGGAATTTCCTCCGTTCAGTCGACTGGAAGATAGAAAACAGCGTTTTGAATTTTTAACTTTCTTTCCCCAAGATGATTTTTTTGTGTGAGTAATATAACGTCTTATAAACAAATTAGAATACTTTTAACGTTGGCAAAGATAACGAACTGACTTATAATTGTTGAAAGATGCGATTCTGTAGAACAGGGTTTCTTTCTCCAATCCCGGCCTAATATGCGTACGACTGCATTATTTAATTGGTATTTATGGCAGGAAGCAACTTTTCTTCAGAAATTCTGAATAATTTAGAAAATTTCGCCATTAGTTTCTTTTTACATTCAATCAGGGTTTCCTTCGGAATATCCTCTGGAAAGGTCTTTGTAGATTTCTCCAGGAATTTCTCAGTAACTTCCTTTGGCTTTTACTAAAACCATACAAAATTCCTACCGGAATAATCCCGGAAATTTTGATGGAAGATTTTCAGTGGAAATTCGTTAAAGAATCAAATAGGAAATCCTGAAGGAATTTTCGGAAGGGATTTTAACGGAAACATTGAAGGATTTTACAGATTTTCGAAGGAACTCTTGAAGTAATTTCCGAATAATTCCTAAGAGTTTTTTTTAATGAATTTCCAAGATTTTCTTCCCAGAGTTTTGGAAGCGATTTCTTGAAGAATTACTGGAAGCATTTGTTTGAGAAAATCCTGATACAGTTTTTGGTGTAATTCCTCAACAAATGAAGGAGTTCTTAATGCAATTTCCGCAAGATTTTCTTAAGCAGTTTCCAAAGAGATTCATAGAGAAATTCATAAAAAGAAATCTCTAAAATAAATTTGTAAGGTTTTCCTGAAACAATTTTCTTAAAGGAAGGTAAGGTATTCTTAAAGGAATTTCTTAGGGTTTTCTGTAGGAACTCCAAACAAATTTCAAATGGAATTTACAAAGCAATTCCTGAAGAATTTCAAAGGGATTTCTAAAATATTTTATGAAGAAATTCCTAAGAGAGTTTTAAAAGGAATTCTCGAAGGAACCCCTGAAGCAGTTCTCGCGGAAATTTCAAAATGTATACCTATCTACACTCCCGGCCAAAAGTTTGGGTGCTCTAAAAATATAGGCAAAAGTTTTTGGTCGTATTTTCGCCGTCTTTCATCCGATTTCGGGTATGGTTAGATCTATACAAAGAATATGAGTAGATCTTGCATCGTAGGTATTTTAAACTAACAATTTTCACTTTTTATGTGCTAAAATATGACTAAAATATTAAATTTTGCATGAGGCTGTTACAAATCTATATATATAAAAATGAAATGGTCTGTGTTCGTATCCGCATTAATACTCGAAAACGGCTGGATGGATTTTCTTCATTCCTTCAGCAAATATATTCGTTTACATTTCCGACGGGTTTATATGGTATTTCCTTATGCGAAAATCACGAGTAAGGTTGAGTTAATCGTGAACAATTTAAATTAAGAATCGTA
Source organism: Armigeres subalbatus (assembly GCF_024139115.2). Taxonomy (NCBI): domain Eukaryota; kingdom Metazoa; phylum Arthropoda; class Insecta; order Diptera; family Culicidae; genus Armigeres; species Armigeres subalbatus. The sequence goes on from NC_085139.1 coordinate 156,453,206, forward strand.
TAGAAATTTCGCATGGGCAGTACACAACGCGAATTTCGCCTACTATGCAGGACAACGTCTGCCGGGTCGACTAGTATTTAATAAAAATTATGTTCTGCTGTTCTCCAAAAGGTTAAGTAGGGGAGGGGGGGTATATAAAAACTCCTCGGATTTCTTAAAGACTGTATTGAAATTCCTCAACATTCACCGAAAGTTTTTTAGTGTCCTGTTTCCGTCTCAACACTTAAATGTCGAATTACTTCATTACTATTGATAAACAATGCAGTATCGGATTCGATACAGTTGTTGTTTTGTTTTCTCAAGAGAACCATGACAAGGTCCCGCCTTTCAGACCCTTCACAGAGAGCAATCCCATTGAAGGCGCGCCCCTTATCAATATAGGAAATCAATCCTTTTTTGAGAAAACAGAACAATGATACTGCTTTTGGCCATGCATCGGAGCCCTAGCCACATCCTTGTCTTGCTTCCAGAATATCACCAGTAAAATAATGAAAACCCGAGTTTTATCTCTGTCTACAAGACCATTTCAAGCAAAAGAATTTGTTCAGTAATACGAACTTCTCACTATCATTGTTCACCAGTTCAAGAAGAGTTAGTACGTATTTAAACCCCTAACTCGATTTTTCCAGCAGTCAGTTCAGCCTAGCACCGGGTACCGAGGTTTTTAACTAATTGCTTGAAAAGTTGTTTTCGCTGCATACAGTCTAGCCTCAAACAAGAAGAATTCGAGTCAACTGTCTGCAAGATAACATTAATTATGTTTTATTTCTGAGACTGTTGTTGGTAGCGGGGACTAAATACGATGAATCCTTAATTATCACAACTTATTGCCCTAGCTAGTGGATCAAGCTAGGGCTCTGTTTGGTGGATCTTACACCGCAACACACTACGTCAAAGTGATCGTGTTACGGGACAATTTCTATGCATACGGGGAAATATTTATATTAGTTGCACGGATAATCTCTTCCACTGTCTTTACCAACCTTTTTTGAGTGTTTCATAAAGATACTAAGGTACTAGGTTCCTCAGTAAATAAAAGTCAATACTTCAATTCCATTTACCATTTATTGATCATTTTTATTTTGCGGATTGCCAAAGTTTTCTATTCAAAACAGTATCAGCAATCTGAGTATCTGATAGAAACGCGTGTAACAAAAAAAAACTCAATCAATAAATAACTCAATTAATTTGATTCCTGCACAGTTGCTGATGTGTTTCTCCCCAAAGTGGAATTTTTGCAACAACAACCAACTATGCCAACATTGTATGCTATGAGAACATCAAACATTGTAGTCTGACACGATCGCTACACGGATGATAACCACCAACTAATCTCATCAAGGAAAGTGATTAAAAATTAATGGCGAATCTCGCCAAAAGTTCGCTCCTAATGGCAATAGTCCTCGCGGCAGATTTCGTCTGGGAAAGGTGAAGTGGCGGCGACGATTTGATGATGCTCTTCGAAGCTTTAATCCAGACACAAATCCTTGTTTTTATTATTTGCTCTTTTACATACAATTGTAATAAAAACAATTTGAAAAGTCAATTGAAAAACTACAACACGATCAATATTTTTTTCATAAATGGTTATAATATTCATTAATGATTATGTACGTTACTGATGTTCAGCAAATATTTAATAATTCCGCATTATGATTTCCTTTGCATATAATTTTTGTTTCTATACATACTTACACCTCCTTCATTTCGATGGATTCGTTCCTGCACGAAAATGTATAATGCGGGCTAAGATATGGCAATACATAGAGATTAGATATTTGTTTTCGTTGCGGGTATGATCGTCTGTAATGCGAATAGTATCCAAGGAAGGAGCGTGATAAGCAAGCCAATCGTTACGGCGTAGCAACTTTTTTATTCATGCATAATAAATCTAATGATAATAAATTATTGAATGCTTGAAGTGTACTTTTGGAAGATGATGAATACATATGAGAACATTGATTGCTAATACTATTCATGACACTTAAGATTTCCACACACATAAGCGACGCGACTGTCGCCGTTGCTTGGCGACTGTGATTCTGTCGCTGTTGGTATGGGAGCGTGTATATGGAATATTGCATGTAGCGACCCAGCGCACATACCTAGGGGTATTTCGCCATTCTAGCCGGAATAAAGTTAAATTTTCAAAATTGTCCTAGAGCAGTCTGAATATGTCTCAAACTTCTCTGAATAGTAGACGAGCCACTCCTAGTACTAGGTTTTCCATTTAGATTTAAAGTTTTACCACTACACTTCTAGAAAGTTAGAGGTTTTTCGTTAAGGAAATTACCGGTTTTCTCTGTTGAATTTGATTACGTTCGGTATGTTTTATTATGGTAAAATATTTGTCACAGTAATCCACAGGTCAGTACATACCATGAAAAAGTAGACAAAACAGTATTATGTAAACGTGTTTTTGACAAGAATAAATGATTCTGAACAGAAATACAAAAGAGTAATTCGAGGTCCATTTTCAAGCAAAAACTAGTTAATGTTCCTCATATTTTCAACAAGCATAAATCACTTATTCGATGATATTCGGTAATATGTCAGTATAGAGAGGACGCATTTATGTCTATATTTTAGGATCCCGAAGAAAAATCTTGCGCAAATTTGCGCTATTTTGAAAGCGGATGTTTTTAGTTTGGTACTGTATTTTAGGCATTTATGACCTATATCATACATTCAACATCCCTATGAAAAGAGGAAGAGTCATAGAGCAATTTACATGACACTATCTTTTAGCTCTATGTTTCCCCTTGCAAACACATATAGTTGAACCGATTTCGGTAGAAGCGATGACGAGAACGAATTAATTAAAATTATCAATGTTTTTCAGGGCTTTAAAGGGTAAAGCACATGGGTCAAAAAGTGAAAATTAAGAAAACTGATATTTCAGTTAAATTATCATCACAGTATCATAAAATAAGGTGAAATATAGCAGTTTGAGCGATAAAATAATTTATTCCTGCTAGATTGCGAAAATACCCCTATGTGCAGCGATAGAGTCGCGCCGACAGCAACAGCCGTGACCCGTGTGTTTGAGGCAACCTCAATACGCCATATAGAACAACCTACGGTGTTAATCAGGCGAAATTTGGTGTTTGTCGATCAAATCTGATGTTTTTTTAGATTTTCGTTTTGTTTCCCGATGCCAGGTTCGTCGCTTAAATGTTTTGCGACCGTCAATGTCGCTCGCATCTTCCTTAGGGGCCCCACACACGATCCGACATGTTGTACAACTTTGGCTCCGTCTGCACCATCTGTGGACAAGTTGTACTGTCCAACAGTCGTACAACTTGCCCACAGACGGTCCTACTTTGCTCCGACCGAACCAAATTTCCTGGGGGCGGAGTCAAAGTTGTACAACATGTTGAAGCGTGTGTGGGGACCCTTAAGCAAATGATGTGAAGTAGGTATTCGGACAGTTTATCGACATAGGTCCTATTTGTGAGAAAAAAAAGTGGAGCAAGTCTTCAAAAAAAGTGTGGAGTTTAGGAGTGTTGCAAAATGTTAATAGCAGGCGCAACCGTTATTTACCAAACGATGCTGGGTCATTAGGCCGAAGGCCATTAGGCCGAATGGTCATTAGGCCGAATGGCCGTTAGGCCGAATGAGAACTAGGAGTGAGAAGTGAGTAGTGCGCAATGAGGAAGAAGTAGAAAGGAAGAAGGAAAAAGGAGGAAGAAGTAAGAAGGGAGAAGGAAGAAGGAAGAAGCAAGAAAGAAGAAGGAAGAAGAAAGAAGGAAAAATGAAGAATGAAAAAGGAGGAAGGAAGAAGGAAAAAGGAAGAAAGAAGAAAGAAGAAGAAAGAAGAAAGAAGGAAGATGGAAGAAGGAAGGAAGGAAGGAAGGAAGAAGAAAGAAAAGGGAAGAAGTAAAAAGGAAAAAGGAAGCAAAAAGAAGGAAGGAGGAATGAGGAAGAAGGAATATGGAAGGGAGAAGGAAGAAGGAAGAGGGAAGAAGGAAGAAAGAAGAAAGAAGAAGGAAGAAGGAAAAAGGAAGGAAGAAGGATGAGAGAAGGAGGAAGAAGGAAGAAGGAATATGAAAGAAGGAAGAAGGAAGAAAGAAGAAGGAAAAAGGAAGCAGGAAGAAGGAAGAAGGAAAAAGGAAGCAGGAAGAAGGAAGAAGGAATGAGGGATAAGGAAGAAGGAATACGGAAGAAGGAAGAAGGAAGAAGGAAAAGGGAAGAAGGAAGATAGAAGAAGGAAGAAGGAAGAAGAAGGAAGAAAGAAGAAGAAGAAAGAAGGAAAAAAGAAGAAGGAAAACGGAAAAAGGAAGAAGGAAGAAGAAAGGAGGAAGAAGAAAGAAGAAGAAAGAAGAAAGAAGAAAGAAAAAAGAAGAAAGAAGGAAGAAGAAAGAAGGAAGAAGAAAGAAGAAAGAAGGAAGAAGGATCAAGGAAGAAGGAAGAAAGAAGAAGGAAGAAAGAAGAAGGAAGAAAGAATAAGGAAGAGGAAAGAAGGAAGAAGGAAGAAAGAAGAAAACGGAAGAAAGAAGAAAGAATAAAAAAGGAGGAAGAAAGAAAGCAGAAAGGGAAAAGGGAAGAAGAAAGAAGGAAGAAGGAAAAAAGAAGAAGGAAGAAGGAAGAAGGAAGGAAAAATAAAGAAGAAGTAATAAGGAAGAATGAGGAAAGAAGAAGGAAGAAAGAAGAAGGAACAAGGAAGAGGGAAGAAGGAAGAAAGAAGAAAGAAGAAGGAAAAGGGAAATAAGAAGAAAGAAGAAGGAAGAAGGAATGAGGGAAGGAGGAAGAAGGAAGAAGACAGAAGAAAGAAAAAAGAAGGAAGAAGGAAGAAAACGGAAGAAGAAAGAATAAAAAAGGAGGAAGAAAGAAGGTAGAAAGGGAAAAGAGAAGAAGAAATAAGGAAGAAGGAAAAAAAGAAGAAATAAGGAATAAGGAAGAAAGAGGAAAGAAGAAGGAAGAAAGAAGAAGGAAGAAAGAAGAAGGAAGATGCAAGAAGGGAGAAGTAAGAAGGGGTAAGGTGAAGAGAGAACTTCTCATTTTTCACTTCTTCTTTCTGCAAATTCGGCCTAATGGCCATTCGGCCTAATGTCCATTCGGCCTAATGACCGTTCGGCCTAATGTCCATTCGGCCTAATGACCTTCGGCCAAATGGCCTTCGGCCTAATGGCCTGACACCGTATACGAAGAATCAGAAGGAATACATTTTGGATGTTACGCCCTTTTCAAATGTTGGTCTAGATATATCCCCTTTATTATTTTCCCGAAAAAAACACGTTGATACTATTCTAATTGGCTTCAATATTACGGCTTTTCGGATTGTTGTTCTTTTTACCAATTTTTTTTTTGGAAAACGACTGTGGGGTTTAATCATTGATCATTAATTAACGGCTACGCAGTCTCATATGATTTAAACGAGTTTTTATTCGTCCGACGTTTCGACATGGGATTAGTGTCTTCTTCAGGGAAAGTTTTTTTGTCTTATGTTTTGTCTAACTTTAACTGTCTGGTTATTATGGTGTCGGTACATAGTCTCGGAATCACTTTCCATTTCACTAATAACTGGCAAATGGCCACTTATGGTACTAATAACTAATGGTACTTTTTACAACACCCTAGTTTGCGTGTAATGAAAGTTGAAGCGAGACATTGGAGACATTGACAAGGACGGGATGATCTTTGGAAAAAGGGGTCAACTCAGTGTAACTACTGAATCCCTTTACCGATTTCCACCAAATTTAGAACACATATTCTCTGTCAAAGGAGGATGATATTAGACGTGGTGGGAGTGTCATAGCAAAGGGAGGGATAACAATTTTGTACAACTTTTAGCGCACAGATCGGTTTAATTTGGAACACGTATTTCCTACCCAAATGAAACCATTATATATAGGTTGGGTGGGTTATTTGGAATACGGGAGGTTATTGGGGTTGGGTGTTGTTTAGTATATGAACCATTCTGTATAACTTTTAAACCTCTTAATAGATTTCCACCAATATTGGAACACATATTCTCTAACTATAACAGACGATTGTAGATGGGGTGGAAGTGGTCATTGAGAAAAAATGGAAGTGTGTGTGTGTGGGTTGTGTAGAGTGCGAGGTGTTAACATGTGCTTAACATACTCATAGCATAATGTACGTTACGTATAATTTAAACTCCTCATTGTTTAGTTCATCCAAAGTTCTTTGATATTGTACAATTTCTCGAGAATTAATTGCCCGAATTCTTTATAAATATCAAATCCTCGACAGTGACAGTTTCCCATAAATGACATATCCTAGGGAACTTCTGATCGCAAAATATGACATATCTAGGAACTTTTTTCAAATAGGCGTAACTGTGTTTGACCTTGAAATTTGAAATGGCTAATACTCTCTTAATTCAGCATATTTCGTTCAGCTAACGGTACTACCAGATAGATCGGAATCTATTCCTTCTGTTAGGCACATAAGTTCACCAAAACAGTTTAATTTATGAGCACAGTCGCCGTTCCAAAAATCAAGCTTAGAATCATGTACGCCCATTTGAAAAAAGTTCCTAGATATGTTGTGTCGCAAGCTTTGTTTAAAATTGTTGCAAAAGTTGTCATCGAGATGCAGATACTGTGGAAAACGATATTGTGGACCGAAAACATATGTTTTAAGGAGGAGAATATTTATGAAATGAGTGTAGCATTAAGTTTACCATAGCATAGTGGTAGAGCACCCTTTTAGCGTACTGGGAGTTGTGGGTTCGATTCCCATTGGTAGGTAGTGTATATTTTTGCATATTTCATAAATATTCTCTTCCTTAAAACACATGTTTTCGGTCCGCAGTATCGTTTTCCACATATTAAAAAGTAAGACGAAAGTCGATAACCTAAACTTGTCATGCGGACACTCTGAAAATGTGGCCAGTTTAGGTCATATCAAATCTCGGATGTCAATTTTCATTTTCAGATTTTAAAATATGATTTGTCGTATGTAGGGTTGGTAAAATCATTCTCAAATTTCAATGATCGAGCACTCACGAGTAAGCAAACTCGCTTGCGATCCGACGAATAAATTCGCTCCCAAAACGTTTGAAACGTTTATACCTACATATGATAGAATGATGCTGGGCCAAATGATAAGTGAAGAGTGGGAAGTGAGAAGTAAGAAGCAGGAAGAATGAATGAGGAAAAGGGAAGAAGGAAATACGCAAGAAGGAGGAATGAAGAAGGGAAAATGAGGAAGAAGGAAGATAAAGGATGAAGAAGAAGGCTGAAACCAAAAGAAAAAAGGGAGCAGGAAGAAGGAAGAAATGATAACAAGGAAGAAGGAAAATGGGAAAACAAAAAGAAAGTAGGTAAAAGGAAGATCTGACCTCGCACTTCTAATTTCTCTTTTTTATATTTCTCACTTCGCTTTCGGCCTAGTGACCATTTGGCGTGATGAATCAATACCTACAATAATATCCTAATACTTAGGATATTCATATTCTATAATAGAATATAGAATATATGCAAAGAACGTGAATTTTCTATTTTAAACAATGGGGACAGAAAAAAATCCTGCTGGATTCGAACGGATGATTGTTGAATCATAAACAGGGATTGAATCCAAAGAGAATGACAAAGTTTCTCACTTATCATCTCAATATACATATACGATATGTAGCATACATTGAGAGACTTTTTTTTCACAAGCTGTCATGATGAAGAACTGATTCGGGAGGTTTTACCTCATGAGAAATTCCAAACGCGGGGAGCACTGGTTCTGATGATGCATTTCAACTCATTTAACACAGCTTCTCAACAAAAAATGAGCGAGAACAAAGCGAGAATCATTACATCTCTGTGGGGGCTGCCCATCCGATTCTGTTTTTTTTTTTGCACTTGTATACAAATTTGATAAATTTGGTATCATGGCTTGTTATGAGTCGGAGCAGTTTTTGCCTTTCTTTTATCGTTGTTTGGTATCTATTGAGAGCGATTTCTGTGAACCCTGATCCTAAATGATTTTATGAAAGATGAATTTGTGTGTTGCATCAACTCACTCTTGATGGAAATCATCCATGGGTTTTGAGATTTTGAGTTTTCTCTTATACTGGTCGCATTCCACATTTATTTTTTGTTTTCAATTTTTCTATCTCAAAATATGCTCCCTTATTGCCGGTTTGAAGAAATTCCAATACGGCCAGAATATGTTCGGAATATAGTATTTGGGTATTTTATATAGCGATGCTGGGTCATTAGGTTAGGCCGTAGGTCATTATGTTGATTGTTGAATGATCTTTAGGTCGAACGGTCATTAGGCCGAATGAGAAATGAGTAGTGAAAAGTGGGAAATGAGAAGTAGGAAGTGGAAAGTGAGTAGTGAGAAGTAAGAAGAGATTTATGAGCAGTGAAAAATGAGAAGTGAAAATCGAGATGTAAAAAGTGTTATAAAAGGAGAAGTGATAAGCAAAATGGAAGAAGGTAGAAGGAAGAAGGAAGAAACAAGATAGTAGGAAGTAGAAGGAAGAACGAAAAAGAAAAAGGAAGAACGAAGAACGAAGAAGGAAGCACGGAGAAGGAAGATAACGGTAGAAGGAAGGAAGGATAGGAAGAAGGAAGGAAGGATAGAAAGAAGGAAGAAGAAAAACGAGAGAAGGAAGAAGAAAGAAGAATGTCTAAAAAAAGAAGGAAGAAATAAGAAAGAAAGAAGGAAGAAAGAAGGAAGAGAGAAGGAAGAATGAAGTATGAAAGAAGGAAGAAAGTATGAAATGAGAAGAAATAATGAAGAAAGTGGAAGGAATAAGGAAGAAAGAAGAAAGAATAAGGAAGAAAGAAGAAGTAGGAAGTAAGAAGAGAGGAATAAGAAAAAAACGAAATAGGAGAGAAAGAAAGAAGAAGGAAGGGAGAAGAAAGAAGAAAGAAGGAAAAAAGGAAGAAGAAATAAGAAAATAGGAAAAATGTAGAAGGAATGAATAAGGAGTGAGAAGAAAGAAGGAAAAGGGATCAAGGAAGAGAACGAAGGAAAAACTAACTAGCTGCTGATTCGGCTTAATGACCATTCAGCCTAATGGCCGGGAACCTTCAATGGTACAGACAAAAGCTGCAATCGGCAGTAGCCCCAGGTATAAAAACCTATCCCAGTACATTCCAAGGACCAAGTGACCATTCTAAAATTTAGGTTATTAGTAATAATCTAGAAACCTATCCAGTTCTTTTGAGTAAAAAAATATCAGAACCGCTTCTGCATCGCCAAAGGTATGGAATGCTTAAGTTCGATTTTACCCCTCCCTATAAACAGCTGCATGTATCCATAAGCAGGCGTCAACCATAGCGACCGTGCAGAGGTATGTGCAATACAATCTACATGAAATCAAAAATTAGCTTTTTAACTTATAGGATATGCTTCTATGTAACTAGAAAAGAAAATCTCCACAAACAACTAACCTATAATAGTATTTAGGTTTCAGAATCGATCATGCTGCTAAACGCTAGTTCGAGTAAACTTTGCAATACGATAAAAATATACGTCAAGAAATTCTAGAGAACTTGTATGAAACGACATTTGATGCACACTTACCTCGAAAATGGATCATGATGGTGCCAGAAGGAGGGCTGCGTTTGTCTCAGGCCGCTCATGAAGCGAGACGAAGGAAAACCGGTAGAACTCGGTTCATTAACGTTGAGCCGATTTGTAAGTGCACGAACCTGAATGAGGAAAAACAAAAGGGAACAGCATTCGCAACATAAGCTGGAGAGCAAACAAATTAGAAAGCATTACCCTGGATAGCAATGTGGAGAAAAGATTTTCGGCGGTCAAGATTTCAAAGCCATCGTCGTCGTCTTCCTCCCCGGAGCTGGCCGAATCGTTAGGTTCCACCGTACTGCGTTGGGACGGACGGGAGCTCCTAGAAAAGAAACATTCATCGTTTGTAAATGGGCAATAGTTCTTGATGAAAAGTAACGTTGATTGTTCATACCTCAGCCTGTGCATTGTATGGAAACGCGGCTCTTCGGAGTCACTTTCACGTCCCAACGATGTATGGCGATTGAGTCTTGAGAATGATGATTCTTCCTCAGGATCTTTTTCGCTCAGAAGGGAGCTAAATTGTTTGATATCATGAAAATAAAAATGAAAAGAATAATTTGGAAGAGGCAATGTTAATCAAAAGTCCAGTAAAATTTACCGACTCCAGTAATCTGAGTTAACTGTGTAGTGTTAACAATTAGAAATTTTTCTTCAATTCAAAAATGAATAACATTAAAATTAATCGTTTGTGGAATAACCAGTTCAATTTGAATACTCAGTACTTCTATCACAAATTGAATCGAGGTGATAAATGAACTCATTAGACTCACCCAATCTTGCGTGTTCGTCCCAGTCGTGCCCTCGAACCTAACCCTGTAGAGGTGGTCGTTGTGCTCGATTCCGATGGCTCCAGGCTGTTGGCACGTGGCTGAATGAATCCACCGCCTTCCACTGCTATGGGAATTATAAACTCGCGTGGACTCTTTTTGATGGGCATCGTAGATCCACTGTTTGGCAGAGGCGGAATTTGGCTCTGGGATGCTGTCGTGTCCGAATCGTTCGACTCGTTGGTGGACTGACGGGAAAGAGAGCCTCGCGATGAGCCAAATGCATTCGAAGTGGTGCGCTGGTATGTGGGTGGCCTCTGTATTGCGATGGTGTGCTCCTTGACCTGCGGTTCAAGGCTGTTGGCACGCTGATGCACGGTAAATGAAATCGGATGCTCTCGAATCGGTGCACTGCGAAGGTCCGGTATTTGATGTTGCATCTCGGTGGAGAATCGCATAGACGACGGTTGCGCTGCCGGTATCGATGATTCAGCCTGTTAATTATATTAAGGATCAGTGCCGTCATAAAATTTGGAATATCGGATAAATTACCTTTGGTTGCGTTTCTCCATGGATGTCGACTTTGCCGATTTTCCTCCTCGGTAGCGTTGCAGACTTGAGCGTGATTTCAGCGTGTGATGTTTTAGTCTCATCCATCGGCGCCGAAGAGATGTTTCCAGCCGACACTTCTGCAAATATTGTATAAGTAGCTATTACTATCAACCATCTTCAAAACTCTCTTAGATACTCACTTCTAGGCACTGACATGGTGTCAAACTTGGGCTCCGGAGTATCCGGCCCAAAGCGGAACTGTTTACTAGACTGAGAGTTAGTAAGCCCAATTCCTCCTGTAGATGAACGCCCGTTGGCCCCGAATGGCATCGGTGGTTTCCGCAATCGTCCAATGGGAATCGCGTTACCAATGATTTCCCTGGCATTCTTCAGTTTTTGTTCCCTCTCGTTATTATCGGAAACGGAAACCGTTTCCGTCTTGGCACACAATTGATCGACCGCGTTGGCTTCGGGGCGCACTTTGCTAAGAAGGGCGATCGAATTTTCCATGGATCGCCTGGCCTCTTCAAGTGAGAAGCTACTGACAGAGCTTTTAGAATCACTCTCTTTGACTTCTTCCGACTCCAGCTTGGCATCACGTGTGCCAATCTTTTCATCACTAGGCGAAAGTGGAGTGCGTAGATCCGCTCCGCTGCTCTGGCGACTTTGGTCTGGAGAATTCAACTCCGATTCCATCATTTTTGTCATCTCATAGGGAGATGGCCTGAATGAGGAAGCAGAATTGTTCATGGAAGCCTTTCGCTCAAATTCCTTTTTGTAGTTTCCGACGGTCGGCGTTCCAGGAAGGGAGAACTTCTTGAACTTGTCATTGTTTTGATTGTTCATATTTTGGAATTTCTCAGCGGTTTCCAAAATGCGCGACTTTCGTCGCTCAGCCGGTTTGGCAAGGTTTTCTTCTGGAAGACTGTTTTTGCGTTCCAAGTTGGAAGCCGATTTGACTTGAGCGAATTCTTGATCCTGCTTCGATACTTGATTTATTGCCGAGGTAAGATCAACGGTTTTGTTTTTACTAAATACTTTTTTATATGGAACCTTTTCGGGTTGTTTATCAGCCTTTTCGAGTTTCTCCAGTCTGGCTTTGACGCCGGAAACTGTTTTAGGAGGCGATTCGACCTTTGGCGTCGGTGGGGTAGCTGGTTGAGCATCGTTGACTGCCGTTGGAGTATCCTCTGGTGTGGTTGCTTTAGAAGTAGGTGGAGTGGCAGTTTCTTGCAGTAGTTCATCGCACATATTCTCAAGATTTTGCAAATCTTCAAGAACATCCTGAGCTGCGATCGGCGTGCTCGGAGTGGACTCTTGGTCGGGAGTTTCCACTCCGGATTTAAGTGTCTCAATTTCAGAGGTTGAGCTTGGGCGTGATGGTGACAGTTCAACGTCCATATCTTCAGGAATCACAGGTTGAGATTTATCTGGTTTGAGTCTATCAGAAGCCTTTTCTTTTTTCTTAACGGCTCCAGTTGCATTTTCAGTAGATACAGTTGGTTCAAGTTTCCGTTTGGGCTGTGCAGGACTACTCTCTGAGGGTGTAATGGTGCGGGTTGGAGAAGGCATTAGCGCAGCTTCACCACCGGCTGCCACCATGTCCAATATTCGTCGTTCAGCTTCAGTGGCACCAATGTCAATGATAGAACCAACGGAGTGACTTCGTTGTATTCTTTCCTTTGGTTTAGCGTCGTCTTGACCACTCCCCACAACAACTTGGTCGGAAGTAACGGATGGTGGAGCGAGCGAAAGCAGCACGTCTAACCGCACAGGCGTTTGGTTCGCTAGTTCTTCTGCTAGATCTAGACATGACCCTTCGTAGCCCTCGTTTACCCACCAGTGATTACATATTTGCTCTATATTCGCTCTCCGTTGTGGACAAACAGTCAACATTTCCCGAATCAACGGAGACGCCCGCGATGGCTTTTTCGGTTCGAAGTAATCACCTTGACTAATTTGCTTCACAAGCCTTTTAAAGTTGGCACCATCAAATGGCATTGCACCGTAGACTAGAGTATACAACAACACACCCAGGGACCAGCAATCTACTTCTGGTCCTAGATAGGGTGTACCTTTAACAATTTCCGGCGACGCGTACAGCGGGGACCCGCAGAACGTTGCCAGCAGTCTTTGCTCATCAAATACGTTGGAGAGGCCAAAGTCAGCAATTTTGGCGTGGCCATTCTCATCCAGGAGTATGTTTTCTAACTTAAGATCACGATGACAGATTTTGTGCTTGTGACAGTAGTAGATGGCGGTCGCGACCTGGCGAAAGATTCGTCGCGCTTCCTCCTCTGAGAGCACTTTGCGCTCCGACAGATAGTCGTACAGTTCGCCACCAGCAGCGAATTCCATCACTAGGACCATCTTTTCGCGGTTTTCGAAGACTGAAAATCAAACGCAGGTGTATTTTCAATGAGCATGGTAAATTTTCTACAAAGGAATTAAATCTTTGAGAAAAGTTTGTGTGAGAAATTATGAAATAGTATTGGGTCAAATTTAGACTTTTGTAAATGAGAGTGAAGAGTGTTAAATAGGTAGGTAGAGTATAGTGAGGTCGAATGCATCATCAGTATTACAATTTAATTAGAATCGCATTACATTTTGTAGCACTCATATTCAATATCTGAGATTTTTTTCCCTGCAAACAGCCACCTAGCTGTCGTACTCACCTTCGTAAATATGTATAATGTTGGGGTGCTGCACCGAGCTCATAATTTGCACTTCCCTTCGTATCCGAATTAGGTCCGCTTCGGTTTCGATTTTGCTCTTTTTGATGGTTTTAATGGCGACCTCTTGGCCGGTTTCCTTATTAATACCTAATTGCACCTTGCCGTACGTACCCTGGCCGAGCTTTTTAATTATATCAAATCTGCAGAGGTAGAGAACATTGACGTTGTAAGAGACGAAGAGTGAACCGTTTTAATTTGTAATGATTTTTTTCCTCGAGGGATGAAAAGAGGAAAGGGGCGCATTTGCATAAAAACGAGACAAATTCTTAATCAACTTGTGAAACATATATCTGGGCTAATGTGGTGGTAGGAGGTAGTATGGTCAATGTCTACGACTCATATAAGTTTTAAAAAATTACTGATATGTGAAACAGTCCACGCTGTTCAAGGCAGCTGAAACTGGATAAAATTTGTTCACCACTCATAAGTTCACTTATGTTCATTTATTTAGAGATTTGGAAACCAAGGAAGAAGTAGTCCGTTCAATACTTTAATTAGAATCTAGCCAATACATAACATTTAAAAAAAAACAAACATGGTTAGAAAACAATTTTGAGGTTCAGTTTTAAATGCTATAACCGTTATAAAACATCCAATCTATTCATTTCTGCGTTTCTGACAAATACCGCAATTGTGCCGGATAAAATAGGAAAAAAATCATCCGAAGAGTGGGAAATTTCACTTACCGTTGTCTCAGTTTTTTCCTGTGATTATTCATTTTCACCGTACCGGTATTTTCAATTCCGCTCATTATATTCTCAATGGTTGCCTTCTGAGGAGCGAACTGCTGCGGGGGAGGCACAGCCTCCCCATTGTTCGTCGCTTCTCCTATCACCATCTCTGCGTAGGGTATGCTGTTTGGCTACTGGGAAGTCTCGTTACACGCTAAGGTGACGATGGTTGATGGAGTTTGGTTTGGTGTTCTGCTCAACTCACTCTGATCGATTATCCAATGAAATGGAAGCAAACTCCTTCACAGTCGTAATTAATTCCTGGAATGAAAACAGAGAACAACCTTCATTCAGAATGGGCCATCAAGAGCAAAAGAAAGATTCATATTAAATCAATAGCAAACATGAGCTGGTTTTGGCATAGGGACAAAATGTTCGACATCATGTCATGCGGAGATATAGGGCGCAATGGGGTGCTTAGAAAGACCTTTTCAGTAAGTCCAAAAATTATTATTCAAATAGTAGCTTTCAGGATTTTTTCTTACTTTGATGTGAAGATAAAAAATTCCAAGAAAATTCAGAAGATCTTGCCGTGGAAATTTAAGTGAATGAGCATAGTTCACGAGAATGATAATAACTTGCACATTTTACATGGCAACAAACCCCAATTACAATAAAGGCAACAAATCATGAGAAACATATTATTCTCATGCCATCGAACTGCTTTTGTAACAATTGCAATGGATGCAAAAAGCAATTCGATGATTTTCAATAGATTGTATTTTTGTAATGGCTTGTCAATTGCTGATATTGCAATGCAAAAGTCGTTACTCGCCTTCTTAATATTCTATACCAGTGCTGATAAATTTCGTCTCATTCATTTGAACGCTGAATAGTAAATCTAGTCAGCAGGGTTTCGACTTTTCGTTTCAATGAGACGAAAGGGAGGCCAAGGGAGGATCCCTTTTCGTTGTTTATGTTGAAGATCATCTTTCACTCATCAATCTTTTCTCTAGAATTAAGCTTTGGAAGATTAACGAGAATCTTCCCGAAAGCTAAACCACATTTTTTTCAAAATGTGTAATTGACATTGAGATTTCACGACACTGTTCAATATTCTTTTATCAACTTCTCTCTCTCCTTGTACTCGATCGTTTTTATTAAACCAGATAATGATAGGACAAAGTAATAAAAGTAACGAATGATAAATAATGAATCATGATGATAACTATTAACAGCGTGCGTTTAATATTTACGGAAGAAATATATCACGTTAACAGTGCAGATGTAACATGGCGACCGTGACAGGACCATAAACCTTAGGGAATTTTTTTCTTGCATCTCAAGTGCAGTGATCAGATCAGTGAAAATTTGTTCGTGTTTTGTATTGGACGCAGAACGATCGCGCGGGAGTACACGATTGAACACATTTGTGTTAGAACACTGAAAAATCGCAAAATCCGTGGTTGTGCTATGTGCGGTCGGTGAATAAATAAAGAGTGCGTGTTTCAAGAAGTACGCAGAACGATCGCGCGATCATCCACAATAATGTGTTCTGCTTTATGCGGCTGGTAAATGAATTAATTAGTGCGTGTATGAATTTCGAGAAGTGTGCAGAACGATCACGCGATCATTCGGAATAATTGGTTCTGATTTGTGTGGCGCTGAAATTAATTAACTAGTGCGCGTATGGTCGTATTTTAGGTTACATGCCAGTTCGATAGGTAGAAACGTGAGTATAGTATTTTCAATGCGCGTATTTATATTACATCCCATAGAACACAATATCCTATCCCAAGACAATCGTGGAGATGCAGAGGTATACTCGGTCTCTAGTAGCAACGAGAGTCGGACTAACAATTCTTCTCTTCTTATATGACCGTAAGGACGTGGCCGTTATTGGCTAAAAATATTTGAGCCTCCGAAACGTGTACATTGAGAATGGATAGCGTACTCCAAGCTCCATTAATTTGGTCCTCTGAGCAATTTCGCAAGTTCTGGTCAATCACGGAGTAGCAACTACGAATTGTACGGTCATTATGCTCATGCTCATCTCAAGTGTGTTCGAATATAGAAGAAAATTTACATCTTCATGAAAGGAGCCCATTCATTAACCACGTGGACTATTTTTAAATAGTTTTCAGTGCCTCCTCTGTTCTACTTCGTTGATTAAAGTAGATTTTTTTTAGAACCGCCCCCCTTAAGAGTCTACGCACACTCTGAAATAAATCTATGCTAATCGCGTTTCTCCTGACTCTAGATTCGATTACTTTTAAAAGCTAGCTAAGTATACACGTTGCAAATATGAGAAATGATTTGTTTATATGTTATTACATTTTTAGTATATTTTTGAGTAAAATCTAATTATAAGGTTTTAATGCGAAACCATTACCTTTGAAATACGTTTGAATATGAAACTTTTTTTTGCTAAATAGACTACTTTTTACCGATCGAAACACAACATAATTTTCTTTTATATAAACGCACACTACAGATTTTGCATGACGTTGCAAAATTTGAAGTGTGCGTTTAGTTTTTACCGAGAAATATCAATAAACTGTAGATATAAAAAGTTTACGGTGACCCAAACCCTACCAAGTAAAAATTATTTTGTTATGCGTGTTGCAACGCAACAGATGAAACATTTCTTCTAGCTAGTTTCTTCTAAATCTTCTAAACTGCTGAACTAATTTTGAAAATAGTTTCTAATGTTATTCATTAGTGGTTGCTCTGTCAAGCCACGTGGCCGCAGCCAACAGTTTCTGGCATCTCTCTACAGCGACGCACCGCTTCGTTAAATATTTCACGCCGCTGACCATTACTTTTTTGCACCGGTTTTATTTCACAGAAATTAATACAGTTTTCGATTACTCGCTAGACAATTCAAAGATTTCCCATGGGTAATCTATGTAATCAAACAAAAAATCAGAAAAAAATGTGACAAACCCGCAGAAATTTAGAAAAACATCTCTTGAAAATTTGGATAAATAACCATTGGGAATTTAGAAAAACTTTAGGTAAAAAAAAGTCCAGAAGAACTTCACAGGATTTTTGATAAAAAAATAAACGATTTTTGATTTTTACACGGTTTAAGATTTTCAAGATTTTTTAATAACCCACGAAGAATTTTTGAAGGAAGATCCAATTGATATAGAACTGAGACGAGACCTGCAAAGACGTCTTCTTTTTCCTTGTTTTGACACTTGTTCTTCTTTTCATCACAGTTGATCATCGATTCTCAACTGTTTCCTTGAGTGTTTCACCTAAATCTCGGGTAGAATCTTCTGAGCACAATAAAAGTGTTTGTGATTTACGGATTTGTAAACTTATTTTTATAAAGATTTTCCTATCGGAAATAAAACACGTATTCATAACAGTTCAATATAAGGCTGTCCTGCTTTTCTAGAATACTTTTCAAAGTGAAAAAGTACTCGTAAAACAAAATCATTCGGAATACTTTTTGAGGGATACCAATACTTTTACACAAAAAGGTGCTGGTTGCATCTGACAATTCGTGACAGCGCTTGCTGGTTGCAGATGAAGTTACATTTTTTCCTCTTTGCAAGTCCCGTCCCAGATATAGAACACTCGCTTCGTTTTGGTTTCATTTTATAGATAACTATAAATATTATAGTGACTCATCTGTGTTAGCAAGAAGACATTCATATTAATATATCAAGATTATTTTTTTTACTGGTCTCATTTATTTATTTATTTATTCAGACTAAGGCAGAAGTGGCCTGTGCGGTATATAAGAGTCTTCTACATTAGGCTTGGTCCATGGCTACACGTCGCCAACCACGCAGTCTACGGAGGGTCCGCAAGTCATCTTCCACCTGATCGATCCACCTTGCCCGCTGCGCACCTCGCCTTCTCGTGCCCGTCAGATCGTTGTCGAGAACCATTTTCACCGGGTTACTGTCCGACATTCAGGATACGTGCCCGGCCCACCGCAGCCGTCCGATTTTCGCGGTGTGAACGATGGATCGTTCTCCCAGCAGCTCATGCAACTCGTGGTTTATTCTCCTCCACGTACCGTCCGCCATCTGCACCCCACCTTAGATGGTACGCAGCACTTTCTTTGGAAAACTCCAAGTGCGCGTTGATCCTCCACGAGCATCGTCCAGGTCTCGTGTCCTTAGATGATTACCGGTCTAATGAGCGTTTTGTAGAGTGTCAGTTTGGTACGGCGGCGCACTCTATTCGATCGGAGCGTCTTGCGGAGTAAGGTACGTACGACTTCCAGCCACTATGCGTCTCCGAATTTCTCTGCTGGTAACATTTTCGGCAGTCACCAGTGAGCCCAAGTACACAAATTCTTCTACCACCTCGATTTCGTCACCACCAATGCAAACTCGCGGTGGGTGGCTCACATTGTCTTCTCTTGAACCTCTTTCTATCATGTACTTCGTCTTCGACGTGTTGATGACTAGTCCGATCCGCTTGGCTTCCCTCTTCATTCTGATGCAGGCTGCCTCCATCGTCTCAAAGTTACGTGCCATAATATCTATGTCGTCGACGAAGCCAAATAGCTGGACGGACTTATTTAAAATTGTACCACTCGTGTTAATTTCTGCTCTTCGTATTACACCTTCTAAAGCGATGTTGAATAGCAGACACGGAAGACCATCACCTTGCCGTAACCCTCTGCGGGTTTCGAAGGGACTCGAGAATGCCCTGAAACTCGAACTACGAACATCACCCGATCCATCGACGCTTTGATCAACCGTGTCAGTTTATCCGGAAATCCGTGTTCGTGCATAAGCTGCCATAGCTGGTCCCGATCGTTTGTATCATATGCGGCTTTGAAGTCGATGAATAGATGATGTGTGGGCACGTTGTATTCGCGGCATTTCTGCAGTACTTGGCGAATGGCGAACACATGGTCCGTGGTGGAGCGTTCGCCCATAAAACCCGCCTGGTACTGCCCCAC
Source organism: Armigeres subalbatus (assembly GCF_024139115.2). NCBI lineage: Eukaryota > Metazoa > Arthropoda > Insecta > Diptera > Culicidae > Armigeres > Armigeres subalbatus. The sequence continues at coordinate 156,472,371 of NC_085139.1, forward strand.
GAACTCCTTTGCAGTTGGTGCTAGTCGACGGCATAAAATTTGGGAGAGTACCTTGTAGGCGGCGTTCAGCAATGTGATTGCGCGGTAGTTGCTACAATCCAGCATATCGCCCTTTTTGTAGATGGGACACACGACACCTTCCATCCACTCCTGCGGCAAAACTTCCTCCTCCCAAATCTTGGTAATAACCCAGTGCAGTGCTCTAGCCAGTGCTTCACCACCGTGTTTAAATAACTCTCCTGGTAGTTGGTCAACCCCAGGGGCTTTGTTGTTCTTCAGCCGTCCAATCTCCTCCTGGATTTCCTGGAGATCCGGAGCCGGTAAAATTATGTCCTGCGCGCGTTCTCCCAGGTCCATCACCATACCGCCATCTTCGTCTGCCACATCGCCAATCAGGTGTTCTTCGTAGTGCTGCCGCCACCTTTGGATCACCTCACGCTCGTTCGTAAGAAGGTTCCCGTTTATGTCTTTATACATATCAGGCTGTGACACGTGGCCCTAACATGAACGGTTTAACTTCTCATAGAACTTGCGTGTGTTATTAGCGCGGTACAGTTGCTCCGTCTCTTCGCGGTCTCGATCTTCCTGCTGGCGCTTTTTCCTCAGGAAAATCGAGTTTTGTCTGTTCCGTAACGAAAATACAATGGCAGTTGATCACTAACATTCGCCACCATGTGAGTGCCTTGTAACCTAGCTAGGACGCCATACCTGTTCTGACGACACTGCATGTACTCAGCCGTGTCAGTATCAGTGTTTGGAGAACAAGTTTTGTCCTAAAATTTTCCGTGTTGGTCGACAGGTGACAGGCAGAAAAGGTGGGAGAGCACTCAGAGCAGCCACAGCCGGCATAGCAGTGTGCAGAGCAGCCGAAGCCTTGACGGGCCGGGGCGTGATTGTATCTCGAAACGGCAGCTAGCCGCTCGCAAAGCGGTGTCTGAGCATTTTCCGAAATTTCGTGGAAAACCGGAAGTCTGGCTGTTGTTCATCAGTAGCTTCGAGCACACGACAGCGGCGTGTGGGTTTTCAAAGCTGGAAAATTTAAAACGGCTGCAAGACTGTCTGCAGTGTGATGCACTCGAAGCAGTCAGAAGTCGTCTCGTTCTGCCAAACTCGGTACCAGATGTGATAAACGACCTTCGAAATCTATTCTATTATAAATTTTGGTATCACGGTGAAGCAATTGTGGTCGCTGTGAAGCTGCACAGCTCAGATACTACCTTAACAATCCGATGCTGGTGCAGGAGTTGGTTGACAAGCTACGAGCTACAAACTGGACTGTGTCCGCTGGACCACTCATAGTAAAGTCAACAGGAAACATAAACTGCTTCGATAGTGAATCAAAAACCGTACAGCTGATGATGTCCGTAAAAGGCTCCGACAGAAAATTCTCTTTGACCAACGCTCGTACAGTGTCTGAACTACAGCTACCCAAGCAAAATGTACGGTATCGAGATTTGATGGAGCGCTATACACATCTTGCGAACGTGCCGATTGAAGAGTTTCCGGAGGGAGTGCCAACCATTCTACTTGGATTGGATAACCTCCATTTGTTTGCACCATCAGAGTCTCGTGTAGGTAAATCGAATGAACCGATTGCCGTGCGCTCGATAATTGGTTGGACAATTTATGGTGTGGAGAAACCTGGAAGTATCGACGGACGGGAAACAAAAGAAAAACAATTCAAATAAGTCCGAGAAGCTGAAACTGGTGTTAAAAAAGTTCGGTGATTTGAGATTACCGCAATCGGAAGTTGATGTTGAGAGTAATTCCAATCGGAAGTGTTGTGTCCTGGGACCATCGATTGTACAATTCCCCGAATGCAATTTCCCCGTATAACAATTCCCCGAATGTAACACTTCCCCGCATGTAACATTTCCCCGAATGTAACTATTCCCCGAATGTAGCATTTCCCCGAATGCATCTCCCTTCTCTTTGAGTGCGACACAAGGCGATTAAGTAAGCTAAGTAATGTTGAGTAATGTGAGCAAAGCCGTATGGTTGGCGATCTGGAGGTTGCGAGTTCGATTCTCGGTTCGGCCTAAGATGCTTCAGGGTGGGAAACATTTTCGGCTCCTTGTGCACAGTGTATCCATTGTACTTGCTACACAAGACGTTCGTGCAACTGGCCGGTACGGGAAAGCTTTCAATAACTGCGTAAATAATAATAGAACACTAAGTTGAAAAACATCCCAAGTTTCAGATAGAATGTGGAGCCATTGAAGATTAAGATAATGTGCTGAAATAAGGCAATGCTACATTGCTACATACATTCTTCTGCATATGCATCTCATTGCGTTGAACGACATTGTCCTCGTTCAATGTTTTTGCAATCTTCCTGATCCAATCTACCAGTATATGTCGATGTTCTGCTGCAGAATCTTCTACTTAAACTAGCGGCTAATTGGTCGCATGCAGGGTAGAAATATTTCACAGTCAATGCAGTGAAAAACATGGATCTCAGTATAATCTGCAGTCGCCTTCTTCGCCGCCGTGGTGAGTGCGACTGAGTGCAGCCGAAAAATCATTTCCAACACCGACCATTCAATTTCGCATTCAGCCACTCACAAGTCGCTCTGACATGCTACTCAGTTCGCGCCTTACTGTATGACTGTGAGTGGCCCATTTAAACGCGTGGTGAATTTTTCAATTTGCTGGGTGAATGTGCACATTTTGCTGTAGTAAATTTCATCTTCGCGGCGCAGTGGGTGATGTGAGTTCTGTTGTTTACTTTCTGCCTCTCAGGAATGTGAGGTTGATTTCAAAGCAGGAAGAAAATAAAAATGAATAAAAAACATCACCTTCATCCAGTGCTGCCGAATATTTACAACCCTGGTCGCATGTCTGGAAATCCTTTCCATTTTGTCGCGCCATCGGCGACGTTGAGAGTGAGTGAGTGATCGGCGACGTTGAGTACCGACGATGCGTACCTCCACTCTTGCACTCTAGGATCTAGGAACATCCTGCTACTAATAAATTCCTGTCAAAGGCTACGCATGACATAGTGGTCCAGCTCGTGTTCATAAACCCATGGAGCTCCAGTGCCTTTAATAGCCGGGGCACGTTCACGAATCTTCTCCAACTTTCCTCCACTATTCTGGGGATCGGATCATCCCATCCGACTGCACATCACCACAGATCTTGTATAATGATCTTGCCGTAGATGAAGATGTAGGAGTCAGCCCGAGTGGATATAGCTTTCCTCAGTACGAGGCAATGTAAATCATCCGGAAAGCTGAAAGTAAACACATCCTTTACGTGAGTCCGGTTATCACAAGTACTCACTTCTTTGGGTTATATGTGTCTCTCCTAGATCAACCAGAACTTTCTCTGAAATTGTTTGTCAATTTCTTATTTCAAATCCAGCTTTTGCGAAAGTCGTCCGAACGTCACTATTGGTTTTGCCGTTTCTATTGCCGGTCCCCTGCTGTCGAAATAGTTATCCACATAGCTTCTGGGAAATCGGTGGCCCAGTTCTTTGCGCTCATATTCTTGATGAACTCGCTTGACATGGCGAGTACGTTGAACCGAAAATCACTGATTTGCGAGTGCTGCAGCAGAAATCCACAGGAAACATTGAGCCGAACGGTATGATTCGTGGATGAAGGACTGGTGATACATTTCACGCACAACGTACTACCGTCACCTGTCGTTCACGAAACACTTTCAGTGACGGTGTCAGCAGATCTGTTCCTTTCACAAGTATTCCGTTGAGCGGTACTTCACCAACTCTATCGGTTGTATCCCAGCTCATCATTGGGACTTTACCCGGTTTCCTTGGATTAATGACAACTCCCAAGGGTAAAACCACAGAACCCAGTGTGGTACTGAACATATTTTGCCAGGTGGTGACTGCTGACGGATTTTCAGGGGTCCTCTTCCGGAACTCGCACCGTGGTGAAAAGTATAACACCTTCGTGAAAAGCACGCTTGTTGTTCACAAGAGCAGCGGGACTGCGTGTGTAATCCAAGACCATGCGAGTCCCGGAAAGCTAAACCTAGGACAGTCCCTTATTCTATACTGGAGACTTTGACACGTGTAACACGGCCCAACTGGACAATCTACTTGCTTATCTCCGGATACCTATGACCTACGAACCCTTCTCCTTCAGGTGCTGGAACACAGCGCACTTTGTTCAGCACGGTCTGCAACAAGGGACCCGGACTCCCAAAAAGGCGTTTCCAGCGTTGGCATCACTTGAAGGAGTTGAAGGAACTGAAGATTTTCTCATGGAAATTTTAAAGATTTTGCGTGGAAATTAAAAGAATTTCTGTGGAATTTTTCTATTTAATGGAATAAATACTATGTAAAAGTATATTCACAATAACTTTTCAATTCTTTTCAGATCTAAACATTTCAACAAGCACATTGAACGACCATTCCTGCTCCAATCTACACTAGCATTGCCATTGGCTCTCTTGATGACACTCTCGACTCGATGGATCAACTTTTCCCATGGTTGGATCAACTAACTCGGTTATATGAGTTTCCCCCATGGATTGCGGGTTGGGATTATTTGAAAATTGGGAAATAAGCTTTGGCAGAGTTATTGCACTTTTCCTATACGTACATACGCTTCCAAGCATATTTCAACGTCGCCGTCGGGCGCTCCACGATGTTTGCCTCCTCAGTCTGTAATTTATTCTGCAGTAGCAATAAAAACAGAGGAAAGTGCACTCTTCGAAAACCATCGACCGAGCCAACCTTAGTTGTCGGTCGTCTTCAACGACTGCCAAAACGTCTCACGGATTTTGTCCTGTTGAGAAAGAGAAATTGTTTGGTGTCACGAATTGCATCATTCCTGTCCTCCCCCGTGTGTACCGTTGCAGAGCAGCGTTGGATTTATTTTCGTACCGAAACGTCGTTTACTGCGTCATTGTCAATAACACACGCAACCGAAAGTCATATGATTTGATCAGTGTGGAAGTGTGAAAAACACGTTCGATTGCAGGTCAGGATTCCTTTGCGACATTGATAGAGTATGGTAAATGATCTGTCTGGTTGTAAAGGGTGCATGCAGCGGTAGTTTAGTCATACTGTCCAAATTTATCAACATTTTGAATGGGGTTCATTTTTAGGACTGTTTTCCGACCGCAACATCATACAAGTGTGATCAAAACAGAAACCGGGAATCAGCCTCCACCCCATCCAGGGGCATGCTATGATAATAGAAGTTTGTGCAACTACAGTGAGGCACAGGCATAATAAAAAGCCCACTTTCCGTTTTTATACAAAATGCTCAACTTAGGAGATCTAGTTGCGTGTGAACCAATTTTGCTGGAAATTTCTTTCAGAGCTCAGATATAACTCACAGGATAAAACATTATTATTGTAACACAAAAATTATTTTTTTGACTAAAGTTTATTTTTTTACTGGTCATAAATTTATCTGAGTTTGTACTTGTAGTCGAGACACTGTAGTATGAGACACTGAAGACAGACTTACTGTTGAGGTCGAAATACGTATCTGTTCCACTACTTTGGAATTAAATGAAATAGTACAAACTCGTCTTATAACAAGCGAATACATTCCACCAAAAGCTTAAAATTATTTTCTTATTTTTAAAAAATAAATTCAAGTTATATCTGAGCATTGGTCAAATTTTCAGCAAAATTGGTTCACACGCAACCGAGATCTAGATCTCCAAAATTTACCATTTTGTATGAAAAACGGAAAGTGGGCTTTTTATAATGCAGGTAACTGTAGTTGCAAAAAAAATCACATATCATAAGACGAGTTTGTATACTATCCCATTAAATTCCACCACTTTATTGTGCCTTTGACAGATACATATTTCGACCTAAACAGCCGTCTTCAGTGTCTCGTACTTGATCTCTCGTAGTGATCTCTCTCGGACCACTGAAATCTCAAAATAATTTTCCTATGTAAAAAAAGATGTTTTTTTTCAACACGAGTTGTACGTTTATCCAACGAGGTTTGCTAGGTTTGATAAAAACTACGGGTGCTGAGAAAAAAAATCGAATTTGCAACGAGTTGCAGACGCAATTTTTTGCAATGGGGTCGTACACTTATTACGTAAGCATTTTTTTTGGGTTTTTCGACCCCCCTCCTCCCTTGTAAGATTTTTTTCATACAAGAGATTTTTGACCCATCCTTCGGAAGTGTCTATAATTTCGCTTTGTATGCGTTACTCAGGCGTGTTATGTATTAATCTATCAATAAATCTCTTGAATTATGAAATAAAATCTATGGTATTTGGAACAAATTTACTTTAATATTGAAAATATAACTATAACAAACGATATAATATGGAAATATGCTTATTTTTCTGATTTGTTTCAAAGAAACAATTGATTTTAATTGAGGAACATATAGAAGCATGTACCAAACAATCTTCTAAGAAAAGCAAAAACGTAAAAAATTAAAGGGATTTCAAAAATTTCTTCAGTGGACGATAGATAGCATATGTGAGCATGTTTTGAGACACTAATAGACTACTTATATGCATGTATGTGTGCGTATGAGTGCAAATTCTGAAATTTACTAACATATAAATCTCACTCATTTTTAAGGTATTAAACAAGATTAGTATTACAAAATTAGGCATCCATAAGGCGAAATATATGTTATTATTGAACGCTATTGAGTTTCGTTCAGATCAATGGGTGTTTCAGTTAGTTATTGATTATATCGAGGTCTCTGGAAATTTCAAGTATATGCATATGTTACCAGCGTTACGATATTTACTAATCATGTTACAATAGCTATTTAATCCGACGAGCGCCTGATAGATAGGCAGCATGACGTACAGTGCATATTCATTCATTTTGTTGTTACTCCACCCATGAAATCCGCCTTTTGGTAGGCAATTAATTTGTCATTTTATACGTTCAATTGCCGTGGGATGTTGAGTACTTTTATCTCGTTTTAAATACTACAGTCTGACAATATTTCCTTACGAATAAGGAAGGGTCAAAATCTCACTGTAGGTGGATTAATCTGGGTTTTTATTTTTATGGAGCGTAAGATATTGACCGACCCCCCCCCCCTCGGCCCCAATGACGGAAAATGGGCTTTAATATGATAAATCTGTGTCAAAATGGTACAGTTCCTGCACATGATGATTCTTGCCAAGTGGTTAATGTGCGTTTTTAAAAAAAAAATAACAAGGCACGGTGTTTTGTATTGCCACAAAGCGCATCTGGAAGACCGCTGGAAAATTGGTTGTGTTTTGGAAAATCACAAGGCGCGTTCGGAAGGCCGCTGGACAATGGTTTGTGATTTGGAAAATAACAAAGCGTGTCTGAAGAAAGACCGTTGGAAAATGGTTTGTGGCTTGGAAAACCATAAGGCACGTCTGGGAAGCTGCCGAGAAAAGGGTTGACGGACTAGAAAATCCCAAGGTGAGTCTTGGAAGCATTGATTTAAGTTAAAATAAATTTAGTTTGAAATTTATACACTTGGCGACTTTAGTGTACATGAAAGTATGGGACTACCAGTTGAGCTAGTTCTAACAAACACTGAGATGTATAGAAAACTATCGTATGCTACAAAGTTGTTTGGAAGGAAAAATATATTATCTTGAAGTTTATATTTGGAATTCACTGACTATGACTACTAAAGTCATAGAGGAATTACCCGTTGGATCACATATCCGAAATTCGCGAAATTAAATAAAACGTTGCCAGCTTTCACAAAGCTGTTAGTTACCATAAGTCTCAAATTTAAGTATGATATCTCATTCAAGTATGATATCTCTGTAAAATTTTAGATAAACATCATTTTCTGGGCGGAAGTACAATATCAATATGGGGCCGTACACATATTACGTAAGCACTTATAGGGGGAGGGGGGGTCGGTCAATATCTTACGCTCCATATAAATAAAAAATCATTTGTATGAAAAAAATCTTACATAGGGGGAGGGGGGGGGGGTCGAAAAACCCAGAAAAATTGCTTACGTAATATGTGTACAGCCCCTATGTTGCAGGTCAACCTGATGTTGTTACTATACACGAGGCTATAACTGCAAAAGATACAAATTAATCATAAGTATTATCTTTATCCAGCGGATAACTCATTAGTTTTGTGTTAGGTTATTTTTTTGGCAGTGAAAATATGAGATAAATGCCATATGGTAACGAACCAACAATACATATGTTTTCCAGCTCCGGATCTCCAGAAAATCCAGGAAGATATTGGCAGGCTGAAACACAACAAAGCCCCTGGGGTCACCCCATTGCCAGGAGAGCTGTTCAAACACGGTGGTGAGGCACTGGCTAGAGCGCTGCACTGGGTAATTAACAAGATTTGGGAGGAGTAGGTTCTGCCGCATGAGTGGATGGAAGGTGTCGTGTGTCCCATCTACAAAAAAGGCGGTAAGCTGGATTGTAAAACCTACCGTGCAATCACATTGTTGAACGCTGTCTACAAGGTACTTTCCCAAATTTTATGCCGTCGACATCAATTGCAAGGGAGCTCGTGGGGCAGTACCAGGTGGGATTCATGTTATAGGAGGCTCAGAGACCCATAGTATTATATACCAATCGAATCAGCTCGAAAAACTGAGCAAATGTCTGTCTATGTGCGTGTAGCCCGATATTTTTTTTGAACACGTTTCATACAGAAGGACTTGACCGGATAAACGTTCCTAGTTTGACACTATTGTTTTAGAAACAATATTTTTATTTTTACTCAATAAAAATATTGTTCACACCCAGGGTTTGCAGAAATCGCTCTCAATATATAACGAACAACGATAAAAGAGAGACATAAACCTCTTCGAATCATAGTCTATCGCACTTGTATAATACAAGTTGGAAAATGCTGATTCGGATAGGCGGCCCTACCGAGTGGGTTTGATAGAACGCTTTGTCCTCGTTCATTTTATGAGTGAGCGTTCAAACGTCCCAAACTAACTCACCAGGACTGAAGCACTCAGGGCCGACACCTAACCTGCTCGAAGAAACACTCAAAACCACCAGTAGAGGAAGCGAAGAGATCTATAATCGACGGACGATTTCTTGATTGAATGCTAGACAATTATGTTTAATTAATTTCTCCTTTTTAATTTCATGTTTTGGTAAGGTTAGTGGTTATGGTTAGTGGAACGGTGCGGCCGATTGAAGAGGTGGGACCCTTTGGAGAACGCATGCGAGTGGACCATACGTTAACGTTCGCTGACGACGAATCTCCGCATGGTAGCATTGGAGTTCGCCACCGTGTTCGTGGACATCGACCACATTTAAAGGTTTCGTTTCGGGTGAGATTATCGCCAATATGTCCCCCGAATCCTGTTGCGAACGATGAGGTAGCGTATGGGGTTGCTACCGTATCAGGTTGTACACTACGGGGTCTCAGCACTTCGTGGGATCAAGCAATACAGGAATCAGCGCATTGCTGTTCAGGGACAACCTTCCCGAGCAGAGGAAAATAGTTCAATAATATCAAATCTTGATAAGATAGCAAAATGAGATCTGGACATGATTGATATAAGAGATAAAAGATCAAGCGACAATATCAATATTTTGCACTATAATATCATAAGGAAATCATGTTATGTTATTTGTAACAAGTGATCAATATCAAGTGCTATTTGCTTGTTCTTATCCATAGCATATTTTAATATTTAAATGATATTTCGGAGCAATTTTTTGATATTGATGCCTGTTCTTTTATCTTTTATATCAATCAAATCCATATCATGTTTTGTTATGCTGTTCATGGCTTCTGCCCGGGTTCTGATACTACGATGGCGTTTCAATCCTGTGTTCTGGAACTAGTTATGGTTGGACACGTCGCAAGCCACTTTGGGTTGGACACGTAGGGATGTTCGAAATCGAAATAACACTGGAAACGGCATTGGTCAGCATGTTCCACAAGATGACCTTGGAAGCTCGATCCGGCGATATGACACGTGCGATCGGGAACTAGTTTCTCGGTACAGGTCATATACACACCAAAAAATTATTAATGTTACAGGTGACGTGATTAAAAAAAACTGACACAATAACGCAAGACGTAATATGAATTGTAATTTTTCAGTCAATTTGGATGCACACGAAAGTTTCAGTCCAATCGCCACAGTTTCAATGAAAAACAAACTGAAATTTACATCAATCGAACCTAAAGCAAAGCAACCGGTGCGATGAACGTATGAAATGACAATACACGCACCCAACACCCAAGAGGCCGACGGGTTGATGCAATGAACATAGCATACGCGGAAGAATGTAGAACTTGTTTCACTTTGATCTCTGCTCCCTCATGAAGCGGTGATGGCTGGGTGGTAACGTGAGTGGCGCTCACGCAGCGAGCTAATGTTCGATTCCCGTCTGGTACTGTATCATTTTTGTTTCAATAATACAGCCGTGTAAATTTAAATGTGAACCTAGTTTCACATTCATCATGACACACAGTTTCGCATCAATAATGATGCTGGTGGATGTCGGTCTCGAAGCATCTAAAATTACATGGCTTTTTCGAAGTGTGCACGTAGACGGTCGAGAGAACAAAATAACGTCGGAATCGACTTTGGGGGGTCTACGCTATAATCGGGAAGGGCGCCTTGGTGGCTGAATCCGGCTATCCGATACGGATGCTGGCTATCCGATATGGATGGGGTACATGCGTTTGGGCACTAGTTCCTGGGTACGAGTGGCAGGTGTCAGGCGACCCGTGCCGAAGGGATGAATGACCTGGGGGGTGAAACAATTAGCCGGGTCGTTAACGGAGCCTATGGAGGTTCCACAGAGTGAGGGCTGCTTCGGCGGCAAGCGGGTGGCAGTGGGTGGTCGCGGTACCCACACCCCCCAAGGGGTTCACATGTGGTGCAAGCGAATGGGAGTTGGGGGTGTTACTCGTAATACCCCCACAGAATGAGGGACCGAGTGTATGGGTGAGCACACAAGTAAGACTCGCATGGTACGCATGGTCGGTTGTGTTAGAATGACTGAAGTCTGGTGAGGCCTGACAGGAGTGTCGGGGGGCAGATACCTATGCGGCACCTCAGAAGTAGGGGACACGAAAGTCTCGCTGCGACTGGCAGGAGTGTCGGGGGGTTGATGCTTCTGCGGCACCTCAGAAATAGGCGACATGAAAGGGTCTGCCTCGTAGCTGAGGTAGGAGCGGCATAGGAGCCACCAACCTAGGGTCGCCTCCGGCTTGGTAGACAAGTGGTGCCATCCTGTTGCTGGACGTGGTGAACACCATACTGATTGAGGACTGTCTATGTTGTGAGATGGCGGCATGGGGTACCCCCTGCAGTGTACCTATCTCCTCTTGCAGTCATTCAATTGGCATAGGCAGGTGAGTGTTGGGGCACATGTGGTGCCAGTATGTATTGTGCAAATGTGTTGCATGGGGAGTGTCGAAGAGTTGAGGCGCATACGTGCACTTGTGTACGTCATGGAGGGGGCGCAATGCCCAATAGTCATCCCCCGAAGTATTGCTTAATTGTGGGCCGGGGGAATGACTGGAGAGGAAGGAGTTGGTTTTAGTGAGTCGGGAGTGGTGATCCCATCCCCACACTACCTGGGTTCGCCTCCCCAGGTGTCTGGTTGCAGATTTCCATTACCTCCGTTAAAAAAAAAACTAGTTCCTGGGTACGAGTGGCAAGCGTCGAGAGTCGGGAGAATGAACAACCCTTTAGAACCACGCCGCCTTGCGTACTAACTTCCACGACGGTCGATGTACCCGAAACTGACCCGTGCAAGTATCGTTTTCCGGCTTATCACACTAAAACCTCTCAGCGAATCTTTAATTTCGTTGCGACCATTCACTTTCACGGACGACGCTAGACTCCCTCTCAACCTTCAATCTCTCTTCTCCATCTCCTCTATCTCTCCTCCTTTTCGTTTTTTGCTTTCGCTTCCGGACATGGTGTGGCCACCCTTAATTCGCTTCAGCGTAATTGAGCTAAAGTGGCGTTAGTAAAGAAAGATCGGAAGATCCATAAAGTACGTCACGTAAAATTTTGCTATTTTCAAACCCCCCCCCCCCCTCGTCACAGTTTTTATATTAAACCTCCAAAATTTTTGTATTAGTCGTCACGCTGTTCGGAACCCCCTCCCCTCTAAGAGCGTGACGTACTTTGTGCATGGTCCCTAAGCACAAATTGCATACCTATTTTATTCTTAAAAGGTACTGCATGCGAAGTCTCTCTAATGAAGTCGATTTGAATTAGTGGTTTAGTCTTATTCTAGCATTGTATGAAAGTTTGTCGATGAGAAACGAGTATTGTTATCGTGTATTCGGTAACATATGGAACTAATAACATTATTCCCTTCATACAGTCGAAGTGGTGGTATGGTTATAGTGACCGCTTGCTTTTAACCGCCAAAATGTAGGCAATTAACGTTGCATTTACCCAGTGTTGCCACATATTTATCTGTACCATGGCCTCAAAAATCTATTTCATCTGTACCAAAATCTTCAAAAATCTGTACCAGACAGTATGTAAAATTGCTCATAAGTATCCAACAATTATAAGTCAATTAAGCGATGCAAACCAATTTATTTGAGGAAAAGCATTTTTATGAATTCAAATTATTTCTCATGAAAACATATCGCAATAAGTTAAAATTAACATGGTTTTTGGTTGGTCGTTTGATCTTTATTTTTTCCTGCATTCCAAGTAACAATTATGGTTTATAACGCTCTTGGAGACAACTTTTTACTCTATGCTTTAAAATCATAATAGAACCGTCAGTGTTACAAGGGATGAGTTGATATTTATTTTGCCACTTTTTAACTAACGAAAGTTTTATACGACTAAATAAAATACAAACTCCTCGTTTTGACTTGCATTTTTAAACATTTGTTTTATAACAGAGCTGAGAGGGGAAAAAATGTTTTTTTTATATCGAGGCTGTTGAACACTCACACGCAATTATCGCAATTGAATGATCGATTATTAAAAACTCGCCAGCGAGTAAGATTAGTTAAAGAATCCTGTCTTAGTTTAAAGTATATATCGTTAGTGTTACGTTTTGAACTTTATTTTCTTCCTACCGCGGAGCCATAACGCCAAACAATATTTAACGGTACTGTTGACATTTAGTTGGTATTAGTAAGGTTTATATTTGATGATAATTTTGCGTTTATTATCGTTTGATGCGAAGTTATTGCTGGTGGTAACTAACCTACTGTTCCTATCTGAATAATGATCAAATGAAAATTGCAATATTTATCGTTGGAGAATGATTATCAGAAGCAAATTTACTTTTATAAGGCTTGGTTTGTTAAAAATTTGTACCAATCTGTACTTTTTGGTAAAAATATGTAATCTGTACCGTACAGAATCTGTACCAAAATTTGACAAAAAATCTGTACCTTTCCAGATAAATCTGTACTTGTGGCAACACTGTTTACCACACCCCAAAACACTAATTCGAATGCACCAGATGGAATCGTGAAAGGCATCATCATCACTATGGGGGATAAATTTGGGGGCATGTTAGTATTGGAATCACCGACTACAACGATGTTATCATACTGTCTTGAAAATTCATCGAACGTTTCCAGGAAAATACGAGAACGGCAAAAAGACCCGATAATCCAGAGCGAGACACTCGGTCTTGCCTTCTGAGATTGATGGCAGGTTCATACTGTTGACTTTGTTTGAAGGGAGATGACTTCTATTTGGACTGCCCTACTAATCGTTCTTGTAGCCCTTAAAATAAATGCACTTGTACTTTGTGATCGATATAGAGTTAGTTTCATGATAACGATCAAAAAAGATTTAGCAGAATGTTCAAAGACCAACGAAAGAACTAAGAGCATATTTCGACCAAACCGCATCCAGTTCTCCAATAAAAATGCATTTTAACAATCTAAGTCTGTTATAACATTATCCAGCGACTTTATTTGCCTTACGGATGATACTAATGCAGATTTTCCTGATCTCTGTCTCGTTAGTACCATGTCTGCGTTTTGTATTTATCCGAACAATTATGTAGACAAAAATAAAAGGTACATATGGATGAATGTTGTATACCACATTGACTCTATTCGACAAATTGAATTGACACTTTTTGAAAAATCTGTGAACGCTTCTGAAAACTTATTGGCTTAATGGTAACTTTGAAAATAACGTTTCTGAATTGAAAATTAGTTCTGCTGAATAGAGGACAAAACATGCCTATATCGAACCCATAAAATTCTAATAAAAGTATCCCTGAGCTGATACTACTTTCTCTTGTTCAACTTCGACCAAAAGATAAAGTAATTTGATTCTCCCTAATTACATTTTGCAACAAACTTTCCTTTCTGATGCCGCAAATGGCCACTAGGCTACAATGCAAGGAACGATATATTCCTCTCATTGAGGCCATATATCTTTCCTTTCGGTTGCACGAAACTTTTAAAGTACAGTTTACTCAACCCGTCTAGGCCACTTTTGCGATAAAAGTGTTACCTCTTTTGTTGATTCATCATGAGACAATGAGGAAAAAAAATCCTGTATTTCCCCCCGAGTGCCCTGATTTGCCAATCAAACCAAATGTTTTATCACAATCCCACTGTCAGCATGGTTTTTACCATGCCCGAAGTCAACCAAATCAGTTCAGCATAATTAAATCACAATCATTCTGAAAAGGCAATTTATTTGCCCGTGCATATGTTCCACCGAGAGCGCAATGAAACCGCCTAATTACGAACCGGGAATCAACACGGTCTGCGATGAGTGCGAGACCATTCAGATTAAACATTCTATATTTGAATAAATCGTCTAGCACATGGCTGCACAAAGTTGTTATCACTGCTCCGTTATGCGATTATTATGGGTTTTACTGAGCACTGTGAATTGTGATATTTTCGGTAATACTCTTCGGAATTATTTTTTTTTTTCTGTTGCTACAATTATAGTTCTTGATCCGCCAATGTGGGATGAGATTCAAATGTCGATAATGAAAAACGGCGATAATACTCAACTGTAAAAACAATTTAAATAATGTGTACGTATGTACCATTCAGGTCTTATAGGCACTGGCACCGAAGCGGTCTTGTCGAGTGAAGATTATCTTCAAGACTGTTGTAATACCCAAAATGTTACTAGGGAGCTTGGTTTGAATGAAATACAAACTATTTCTGTAAAAAGGTTATTGATTTTTTATTGTGAATTAGTATGCAAAACAATGCACCAAATTGAGAATATTGACCCAATTGAAGATTGAATTCTTCTTGAGATGAGCCAGGCTAGGGCTGCAAGTCTCTAAGGACAATAATAATATTACTTCATCTTGTTTGTAATACATCCCCACTAGGACATTTCGATCTCGCAGATTAGTATTCATTTAACTGTTGCACAGTAATTAACTGCGAGGTTTCTAAGCCAAGTTACCATTTTCGCATTCGAATACCATGATGCTTACGATGCTACAGGTCCATGGAAGACTAGAAAATTTCCAAGACCAGGCCTGGAATCGAGACCAGGCCAGCCACCTTCAGCATAGTTCTGCTTTGTAGTCGCCCATTTTACCACGTAGCTAAAGGAAGGCCCCCACTTGGTATAACCGTTCAATAAAAACGATTAATCGAAGTCTTAAACTTGTCGTGTCGAAAGGTCCACACGTATCATAATTCATCCACATTAACTGAAGTGACAGTTTCATAAAAGTTTTATGCGACAATTTATCACGGTAAAATGTGTGTCGTACGGCGCGTCGCCACACATTGTAGATGGGTCTCATAAATTTCCCAGTGGCACCCGATCTAGACACTTGCACCACGCTGTAGTACATGCATGCACACGAACCGGAAAGAAGCGAAAATGGCGAACCATCCCATGTCCCACCACCATATATGTGATTATTTTCGGTTAGTGCACTTACTTCGCATTAATTTATTACTTTGTTTTGTGTTTGTTTCTCGGTGTCGTCCTTGTGGCGATTTGGGTAATCTTCGCAGTATCAACTGCTTCACTTCTCTACGTTTTCTGAAAATGGATGCTCACTCTACACATGTGAATTATTCAGATCAGAAACACATCCGTTCCATCAAAATGGTAATCCGAATGGTTTAAACGGCTCATAATATTTATGCACAAAACACCCCGATTAATTTACAGCCAATTGATCACAGGTTCCGATTAATTAGTGAAAATTTATCAATCACTTGAATGAGCTAGCAGAAATTTTCCGAAACCTGCCAGTTTTCACACTCACCGACTTCGATCGCAGGAGAACGCACGACTGACGATCGCACAGATACCCATGAGCGAGACGTAAATATTTCGGCTACGAATTAGTTTTCACGAGAAAGCTGGGTCACCGGACCGAGTCTGGTAGGGTTGGAAGAAACAGTACCAAAGATGTTTAATGCACAATAATAAAACTCGTGCAATGAACGTGAAGAAATTTATTTGATGCCGAAAAGTCAAATTCAAAACTAATGCAAGCGCACACTTTTGTATACATTTTCGTATGATATTTAAACTGGTCATCATATTCCGCAGTGAAACACGACTCACACGATCACATAGAAATGGTTTTTCTTCACCCGAAATCTCGTCTGATCCGTTTTTCGCATTTTCTTTCTCGGCTCTGCGGAGTGGGTTAGGCGCGGAAGGATACAATTGAACGCGCGTGCTACACAGCAAATTGCTACTGAACAGGGGTGAGTAAATCTCTTAAAATTTTTCGCACTTGTCTATTAATTTTAAATAAGCGTATGCATCAGTGTCAATTATGCTGATTTATAGATAAACCAGCTTTACTCAAATTAATCATTACAAACAAAACAAAAATATTACTCATTTTTTCGTTCTTAAAGCATTTTCGTGTGTTTGTTACCTGAAAAGTAGCTACGATGCATTTCCCACTATGTTCACTCGAGCTTGTTAGGTGTGTAAAACGTTTAGTTCCTGTTTATAATAAATTAAGGTGGATTTTGCGAATGAACTAAATCACGATTTGTGCGTACGTGATACATGGTGCATAAAAACACATTGGAAATAGTGGACTTCCGAAATATTCTGTAACAAATCTGATTAGTTGTTTCACTTTATTTATTTTTTCACAGTGAATTTTTAATACATCTACCCTAACCGAATGGGAGTGTGAAAACTAAAAATCCATTGGATAGGTACACATTTTGATCGTTCGTTTGTATGGATGCGGGAAAACCATTTTCCTGGCTTGACGATGGTTGTGAAGTTGACTGCCAAAAAATATTATAACACACACGGCTATCCGCCGAGCAATTTTAGCGTTGTAGCGAACGTTCTCTAGTTGTGTGGGGTGTGGATCGTGATGATGATCATCGACGATGTGCTGACTGAAGAGTGGTTGAAAATGATTGCATGGATGAAATATGTTGAGCGACATTTCCTCGTTCTTTGACATTGCGCCATACAGTGATTAACTCTTGGGTTATCATCACATGAACATGCGGTATCGACTATAGAGAGTACTATGCCTGTGGTTATAACAAATAAGAATGAGCTCAGTAAATTTGGTAATCAGTGTATGAGAGGTAGAATTGAAAACTTACAAGGACGTCAGCTCTAAAATTACTGCTTATTCAACTTTGTATGACTGATATCATATGCGGAAAGTACTACGAAATGCTACTTTTGGCAGATTTTCTGTTGGTTTGAAATTGTACATTCAAAAAAAAAAAAAAGAAGCTGGAAGATAAGAAGGCAAAGACTTAAATGTAACGGGCATAAATAATTACTTTTTTACCTATTTCAACAATAGTGGGACTCATATGCGTTTATTTTTAAGATCATAGGCAGTGCAGTATTGGTGGGTCACCGCTAGTCGATAACCAACTTTCCTCCCAGATGATTTTATTTTCATTTCCTAGTATCCGCAGGCTGAACAGGCATGAATTTGATCAGAAAAATATATTAAGCTTTTAGTGGAATGTATTAAACCGTCTAAGACGAATTAAGTACTGTCCATTTAATTCCACCAGTTAATTTTCGTTATCTTTGCAGATACGTATTTCGAGTCGAGTCAAGTACAAGACACTGAAGACGACCACACAGTTGTGGTCGAAATACGTATCTGCAAAGATAACGAAAATTAACTGGTGGAATTAAATGGACAGTACTTAATTCGTCTTAGACGGTTTGATGAGTTTGATATCGAGGCCAGCCAACACTTTGTTAGTTTAAATGTTTTCCTCGGTCTCGGAATTTTCATTTATTGCAGATCCGAAGCCACGATACCTGGATAATTGGAGTCGCATGCACAAAGATTGCTTTCCAGAAGTCTCACCCTGAACATATTCACATTTAAGCGGATTGGACATAACACAAATTAAAGCCATATTCTATTTTAAAACCATGGACGCTTAATCAATCATTTGGTAAATTTTCTATGGTTTACTTATGTTGCCAGCCGATCATGATTCTCCGACATACGATCGTAAAAATCCACCTTATAAAAAGAGCCCATTTTCTCGTTTCCCAATCGAGCTATGAAAAGGGACCAAGTAATGTTGCAAATGGTCTTTTTGGAACACCCCTCAAAGCTTTCCGTATCCCGTGTGTACGCTATTGACCAGTGTGAGAAGATAGATGATCGATCCCAAGAGCGCCGTCTGTGATGACAAACATCGTGTCACTGAAGCGGTCAAAGTTTCCGGAAATTCAGAAGAAGGCTTCCAATATCTTGATACACCCGAAGAAGCACCAAGTACTATCGGCCACTTCTTGCGATGGTTTGTGGTTTGCTAAATCACAAGACGCGTCTCGAAGACCGTCGGAAATGGTTTGTGGTTTGCTAAGCCACAAGACGCGTCTCGAAGACCGTCGAAAAATGGTTTGTGGTTTGCTAAATCACAAGACGCGTCTCGAAGACCGTCGGAAAATGGTTTGCGGTTTGCTAAACCACAAGACGCGCCTCGAAGACCGTCGGAAGATGGTTTGTGGTTTGCTAAATCACAAGACGCGTCTCGAAGACCGTCGGAAAATGGTTTGTGGTTTGCTAAATCACAAGACGCGTCTCGAAGACCGTCGGAAAATGGTTTGTGGTTTGCGTCTCGAAGATCGTCGGAAAATGGTTTGTGGTTTGCTAAATCACAAGACGCGTTGTCGGAAACTTGTGGTGGCCCTTCTGAAAGACCGTTGGAAAAATGGTTTGCAAAATTACAATGCGCGTCTGGAAGATCGGTGGAAATGGTTTGTGGTTTAGAAAACTATAAGGCGTGTCTGAAAGGTGGCCGAAAAAAATGTATTGTAGTTTGTGAAACTACAAGGTGAGTATGGAAGACCAACGGAAAATGGTTTACGATCTAGAAAATTTCAAAGTCCTGGATTAAAACAAATTTAGATTACATGAAGCCACTTGGCAACGTACATGAGACCACCAGCCGAGCTATTATGTAACGAAATCTGAGAGAAATGGAGAAATATTCAATCCTGTACTGTTCGAAACTGTTCGGAGAGCCAAATATATTATCTAGAAATTTATCTTGGAATGTACTGATTTAGTAGCCATAGCGGGATTACCTGTAGGAGCAGGTATCTCGGAATTTGAAAAATTAATAAGGTTGCCGGATTTTACAAAGCTATTCGGAAGTTCGAATTCATTATGCGTAAGATTAGTTTGGAGTTATTGGCTAGCAATACTAGTTGATGGCAAATGGTTAATGGTGTACTGTACGCGAAACTAAAAGTTGGATTAAATGTACGGATTTGGAATGGATTTGGATTAGGTTTGGATTTGGATTGGATTGGGTTTGGATTGGATTGGATTTGGATTGGATTTGGATTGGATTTGGATTGGATTTGGATTGGATTTGGATTGGATTTGGATTGGATTTGGATTGGATTTGGATTGGATTTGGATTGGATTGGATTTGGATTGGATTTGGATTGGATTTGGATTGGATTTGGATTGATTTAGGATTGAATTTTGATTTTATTTGGATTGGATTGGATTTGGTTTTGGATTGGATTTGGATTGGATTTGGATTGGATTTGGATTGGATTTGGATTGGATTCGGATTGGATTGGAGTTGGATTGGATTTGGATTGAATTTGGATTAGCATGTATTTTCATATCATCATTAGGTTGTTCTTTAATCTTATGAGTAATGAAGTTCAACGCCGCTTAGTTTTGGATTACATTTGGGTAATATTTGGAATGTTTTTTGGAAGAAATTGTCATTGTATTTGACAAACAAACGAAGGCTTCAAAAATTTGTTGTTCTCTAATCATCCAACGAAAGTATGAATCACGTTTTATCTTTCGCGGCCCACAGTTTGGGAACCCACACTCTGAATCATTGTTCTGGTATTAAAACCACGATGTTGAGTTAAGTTTATTTTGGTGTGCAGTTTTCAATGGAGTTAACCGGTTACTCAATTGCAACCGATGTTCGCTTTTGTCGCATTTAAATAACCCAGGAGAAAAACAAGCATTGCATCCTATGCTAGAAGATTTTTTTTGCATTTTTTAATGAGAGAAGAAGGGAAATGTGGGGTTTGAGTAAAATGCCTTCAGCGTGTTATAATAGATTCACACATCAGCGTGTCAATCGGCGAGCAGCAAGCCATGATTTTGCCTCTTCCAGTCAGTCCTCCGCGGCGTGCTCACGCATCCACGGGCAGTCGCCATCACAACTTCGTTCCGGCCATTTAGGGCCACACACTTATGATGGAACACTTTGGCACGCTCAAAATCATGTGATTGGCTCGACACCAGACGAGAAGCCGCTCTAAGAGTTCTTGCAGCTTGATGCAATCCGACGGTTGATCGACGACAACATATATTTTCATGTCGTCAGCATATAAAATGCAGTAGCCTTCACCAATGTTCAGGAGAAAAGCAACGGCCCAAGATTGCTTCCCTGTGAACCAATCCGAAACAGATGAGCCTATTTTTACAGCCAGTTTTCCATCACACAGATATGACCTGAACCAACAAACAAGCCCAGAAGAAAAGCTCAATTTTTCGAGTTTTGCTAAAAGAATCGTGTGGCTTACACGATCAAAAGCAGCCTTCAGATCGGTGTAAACGGAACCGATCTGCTTTCCTCGACCAATATTCCGCAAGCAAAGAATGGTAGGCATATTTGTAGGCATATTTGAAAGTGGATAATATTTTACTTTAAGGTCACTCCTGACGGAATCCAAGTTTCAAAGTGCTCGCGTTTTCGGGGGCACACCACTCGATACGGAGGCGGTGCACAACTGTCATTTTTGTTGATTTAGCTTTGTTCGTCGCAGCATGCGTGAAAAAATGAAAATGACAGTTGTGCGTTGCTTCCGTATCGAGTGGTGTGCCCCCGAAAACGCGAGCACTTTGAAACTTGGATTCCGTCAGGAGTGACCTTAACATTGTTGGTAGTATATGGCTTGGAATGCTATTTATCTGATGAATATCTTAATCAGTAGCCCATATAAATTGATGCATTATGTTGGATTATAAAATTGCATCAGAAACATGAACTTTGAAAAAAATACTTATTTGGAATGATTGTTGATAATTTAAAGGGTTGTAGATGAGATTCATAAGAAACTGACAAGAAGAGAACATACCTTAATTTTTACATGCTTTGTGTATTCTACGCATGATTTGCGAATCTGAAAATATATAAGAAATGAATGATTAATTACAATTTGTTTTCTATATCATTACTTAGTATAAATGAACTATTCGAACTAAAAAATTAAATAACAGTCTGTATGTGATCCTTAAACTTAAACAAACTTATCGAGCACTGTTGCAACAGCCCCCTTACGGTGTCCGTACGCCTGCGAAGAGGATGTCTTTACGCCTCTTATTACGATATTTTACTTCTCATAGCACACCTGCTTGGGGGAATATACGAAGTTTATTTGAGCAGAAGCGGACTAGAAGTTGTTACCGGTCATCGACCTTCAACAATCGCCTAAAGGCTGAATTGCACGTTTTGTTTTTTATTATTAAAAAACAAGAGTAAATAAATCTGCAGTATGAAAATAGTTGAATTTTTAATTTGAACACCTATATTATTAAATTATGATTTAGGGTAGGATGGCTCCCAATTAAATAATACAAACC
Organism: Armigeres subalbatus; assembly: GCF_024139115.2. Lineage (NCBI taxonomy): Eukaryota > Metazoa > Arthropoda > Insecta > Diptera > Culicidae > Armigeres > Armigeres subalbatus. Next base: position 156,494,328 of record NC_085139.1, read on the forward strand.
TGCAAAATATTACATGCATTTTGCTCTATGATGAACTATAAATTAATTGTTAAATTTTGTTTAACAAACCATTAATTTACTTACTAGGAAATACTGTGAAACTACGCATGAAGTGAAAAAAAAATAAAACAACTGAATAAACATAAACCGCGCTTGCGTCGTTTCCACAGGAGTCATTGCAAAGAAAATATTAATAGAATACTAAAACTTAAGGTCACTCCTGACGGAATCCAAGTTTTAAAGTGCTCGCGTTTTCGGGGGCACACCACTCGGTACGAAAGCAACACACAACTGTCATTTTTATTATTTCAAGCATGCTGCGACGCAGCAAACCTAAATCAACAAAAATGACAGTTGTGCGCCGCCTCCGTATCGAGTGGTGTGCCCCCGAAAACGCGAGCACTTTGAAACTTGGATTCCGTCAGGAGTGACCTTAAGCAACCCGGTAGGGATGACGGCTAACATCCCCAACGGATCAGAATGAGGCGTTTTCCTATTTCCGGAGCTTTGTAGAAACGAGAGAGCGAGAGAGATTCGCGAAGTCGAAGCAAAATTCTTCACACAAACAATGACAGTTCTTTATGGGTTTTTACAGTAGAGCAACAGAGAGGAGGAGATGGCGGACATGTTTCACTCAAACTCTGACAGATAGCAATGAAATTTCCCATAGGAGGGAAAAGCATAATTTGCTTCGACTTCGCGAATTACAAGTGGAGAGGTGGTTCAAGTACCAGGAGGATAGGTTGCAGCAACTGGTAGGAGAGACAGTGTGTACTGGACTACGGGGCATGACAGTAAGTCTTATTGAGAACAAGCCGTTAAATTTTCCCGAAGTACACCAAGAGCCACGCTATCCGTCAGTCCGTCCGTCAAGTTAACCTCGAGTGAGGAAGTGATTCACGCGTAAAAGCCTCCAAAGACGTCGTTTTGGTGCGGCCTGGCCATCAGAGGAACCAAACATCGAGTGAGCCTTGCAAGGTGAGGTCATGTAGTGCTTCCCAAGAGCTTTCGCCGAGCCTACTCGTTTCCCGTTAAGGTGATTATAGAATGAAGCCCGTGGTGAATTTCAAATTCACCACACGTTTATTTATATACATTTCCAAAAGCCCAAATCTGGCGTAATAGTTTTCGTACAGTGCCGAAACACAAATTATGATTGTTCAGCATAACTACGCAAACGATCTACCAGCCCCATACGCGTTATGGTTCTTTTATCTCGTGCTCTTGGAAAAATATTGGAAAAGCACGTGGTTTACAAAATGGCTGATTTCTGGCTTTATTGTATAATCACCTTAAGGGGATACGGGAAGCACAAACAATCATCAAATCGTCATCATTTTCATCATTGAATGCTTAATTGTTTTTCTACAACAAATATGATTTTGAAAAAGTATCAGCGGCGCGTGCTTACTCTCCATATACATGCTGATACATTTACAGTTACATCAAACAACTAAAAACCGAAATACGCCGCTCCAAAGTTACGAGGTGATAATGCTAGAAAGAGACAAAAGATAGGAAAAATAACACGGTGTGTAGTGCTTCCCCGAGTCACCTTAAGGCCAATCATCTACCAATAGGTTAATCATCGAGGCTTCCGCCAAGGCCTTAGGCTGGTGCGGATTTGAGAAACACCCAAGACCATCAAGAGGCCACCCGGCGGGCTACGGGTTAATCGGTTAAGATTGGTAGTGTACTGTCCGTGGGAATCGAAGAAGTCGACGAAGTGCGCCCAGATCCTCAAAGCCGAGAATAATAAAAAATATGTAAACATGTAAGCTAATGAAAACTGTCACAATATTCATGTGAAATGCGCACGATGGTCAACAACGACATCGGAAGCTAAATTTGAGTACAAAGATATTTTTATCACCAGAGTCTAAGTGGTGAAAAAATCGCAATAATAATGTGCAATAAACATGATTATTAGAGTGATTCAAATTTTGACTTTTTCGCTCCCCTATGCTTAAACGATTGTATTTGCTATTTTAATAGTCTTCCCATTTCTTAAGCTAAACGTATAGACTGAACAATCAACACCTAGCATGAAACAACGGACAGGGCACATAGCACCCAGTGGAGAAATTTACCACGTTCCATAGCACATGTGTCTAGACGAATCTCGTCGCTAACCGCACGGCCACATAGCCCAAGAAATGCTTGAATTTTTGCACCATAAGGTGGTTTTTAATCGTTTAATTTGCAGAGCAGTTATTATTCAATGCCATGTTGTATACTTTTAGGTGAAAGCGGTTAGGAGAAGGGGGCAATGTGCTTTAGCTAAGGGTATACCCTGTTAGGCATAAGTACGTTACACACTTAACTCATTTCACCGTATTCGGTAAATTTTACCGAAATCTCAACAGCAGAACTGTTCGGTAATTTATTTTACAGATTTTTTGTAATTTTTTCCATTGCTCAACTGTCAAAATCACCGAAAATCAGTTAAATTATTTACCGAACAGTTCTGCTGTTGAGATTTCGGTAAAACTTTACCGAATTCGGCGATTTATTTTAAGTGTGAGGCATAATGGACGTTAGGCATAATGCACGTTAGGCATAATGGATGTTAGACATAGAATGACCCAAACAACAGCCTATGCGATAAAGAAGGCAGAATTATGCCAAACGTCAATTATGCCTAAAGTACATTATGCCTAACGTCCGTTATGCTTAACGTCCATTATGCCTAACGTACTTATGCCCAACGCCACGAACCCCTTAGTTAAGCAAAGATTTTTCTTAGATGTCTTAGTTGGAACGATTTTCATGGGTATTTTTACCTCATGCAACAGTTTAACAATATAGCTAGCAGATGCCATCTTGAAATTGGGCAATTATCATATTGATAATATTTACATTTTTTGGAAAAGATGTTTAATTTTGATACACATAGTCAAGTTTCCCATTTTAAGGTGTTTTTATGACAAATTGCGAAAAAAGATTCGGCTGCCGGTGGGACTTGAACCCACACTATTCCATTAAGTACACGGACGTATTACCAATTATACAACAGCTGCCCTTGCGAGAAGTTGTTCCATAACCAGCTAATAACGATGGGATATCAGTCAATTCCCCGTATTGTCTATTGTCGTTGCAGAAGCAAACCCGCCTCAATACGACAAATAGAAGCACATGTTTGTGATTCAAACGCAACCGACTGTTATTCAATTCACATAGTTGGGTAGAGAGGACAGGGTGTGAAATGTTGCCAAAGCAGATTCGATAGATACGGGGAATTGACTGATATCCCATCGTTATTAGCTGGTTATGGAACAACTTCTCGCAAGGGCAGCTGTTGTTCTTCTTCTTCTTCTTCTTCTTCTTCTTATTGGCATTACATCCCCACACTGGGACAGAGCCGCCTCACAGCTTAGTGTTCATTAAGCAGTTCCACAGTTATTAACTGCGAGGTTTCTAAGCCAAGTTACCATTTTTGCATTCGTATATCATGAGGCTAACACGATGATACTTTTATGCCCAGGGAAGTCGAAACAATTTCCAATCCGAAAATTGCCTAGACCGGCACCGGGAATCGAACCCAGCCACCCTCTTGCTTTGTAGCCGCGCATCTTACCGCACGGCTAAGGAGGGCCCTCAGCTGTTGTATAATTGGTAATACGTCCGTGTACTTAATGGAATAGAATGGGTTCAAGTCCCACCGGCAGTCGAATCTTTTTCGCAATATCACATAAAAACACCTTAAAATGGCAATCTTAACTAGTGTATCAAAATTAAATATCTTTTCCAAAAAAAGAAAAAAACTGACTTTCCTCACAAGTCATCAATGAAGAAAAAGATAATATTGAGAATTAAATAAAAAGTGGTGATATTTTGCTGCCGGAAAAGTCATGAGGCAAATCACTTTTTAGCTGGCAGCTCTAAGGGAACAACGCACCACGCGTCGGATAATCAGCAGTTTGGTATGGACAGTGTGTGGAGACGCGTAGTACATTGTATGTTAGTTCCATTACTATGGCGTTTTGTTTCGCCGAACAAAAGACGTCTCATCAAATTGTGGAAATTTTTGGTTCTTCCTACTTTTCTATCTATTATTTTGACATTTTTTTTCGATTTGTTTGTCTTTTGTCAGAAGAAGTCCATTCTAACCTGTAGACGTGACAAACAGCTATACAGATCGCTAAATGTTTTGGGCACAAAACAGCACCCCATTGATTTCAAGGTCAAATATTTCCCAGAAAACATCGCTCTTTATACGTAAGAAATTCCCTTCACGCTCTGTACCCAAGCGATCTTCCTCAGCATGAACAAATTATAATAAAGCCCAAATCATCCGACGTGTCGCCGGCTGTCTACGACCTCCGCATTCCAAAGTGTTCTAAAATTGAATGATTATTTTACGACGCGACGTCTAAACTGTTCCAAATCAGCATCGTCGGACTATATGGGGTGGCAATTTTTCGCTTTCTATCGTTCCGGCTCAACGGTGTTTTTCTCTCTCCAAACTCAAGAGTCGCACCATTTGCGGCAAGCATTTCCGATGGTTTACGCCTGAATGCACAGCATCAAATAGGACACGAAAATCTCCTGCTGCCCTTACATAAGCAAGCCCCCACAGTGTATCTCTATCGTCGGGCTGTGTTGGCTTGTGTCTGGCCTGAGGCAACCAGAAACCGGAAAATCAACCACAAGAATTGCCCCGTGAAGCGTGTCGTCAGACACACGCCACCACATGTGCGACAAACTGTGCGTACCATGAACAAAAAATTGTTAACATTTCGCCTCCGTTATCAGCTTGGGCCTTGTTGAGATGCATTCAGGATTAAAATGTAGTAAAACACGAAGGATTGAGAACGGTATCTTAACAATGTTATTACCGTTTATCACAACAATACCTGATTGATTCATCTAGTTGTGCTGATTGCTGTTAAATAAGATTTTCTAATTGAAATGGTAAAAATGTTGATCAAGTAGAGGGCAGTTGCCATCACTTATCTTTCCTGAAATAGTCGTTATACATTATATGACACTTCAATTGAAGGTCATTTGAAATCTTAAGAATTCATTATATTCGGCTCTTGTAAAGTGGCATATTAGGAACATGACATAAAAGCATTATTCTACATTTTAAGCTCTAGTTTCAAAGAGACTACTCATTTATCGTCACATATTGAAGTCTATAAATGCACCTGTGTCATCATTGCAACACAATACCATTCGATTCAGTTAGCACATTCCATGACTGAGTTGCTCACTCTGTACAGGGGCACGAAAAACTGCCACACCATCCACGGGCAGCCATAAAGGATATATCCATCTTATGCATAATAAGCTTGTGTAGCCATGCGGGTGCCTGTAGGTGCTCACCGCATCGCCAGCATCGGAAAGGTAATGGTGAAGGCTAATATTTTCGTGCGACAAAACGGAAGCGTCGAAACGGAAAGACGAATCGAATGGAAGAGGAAGCAATGGTAAATAAAACCGGTGCGATGGTGAAGGAATCTTCTGGGGATGATGTGGCAATTTATTGGTTCCATTGTCTGCGGAATAATATTATCCTTCTGAGATTGCATGGATGCTTCCCGGAATTGCTTTGAATCTTTAATGGAATTTGAAAATTTGGAAGAATTGCACGAATAACTTGCTATATTTAGGTTGCAAGAAAACGAAAACGTGACAGTGACACAAAATTGTTCAGATGTCATGTTTGGCGTTGATAAGGTTTGGAGCTAGTGTGATCGAGTTCCAAATACTTTGTAACAAATTTCATGTTTCGGGCGGGTGGATAATTTAGCGTAGCTTCAAATGTTTTGTCAAAATATCAATGTCACTAATGTCACAAAGCGTTCAGATTAGATGGACCATGTAAAAATCATATCTCGGTAATTGATCCTACGCTCGACATGACACATATTAGTATAACGAACAGCAGGCATGAAAGTCAATCACTTTGCCGCATTACCTGACAATATTTGGATGATTCTTACAAAATTCTCACTGTTTTTTGTCTTTTTAAGTGTTTATCAAAAACGGTTGGGGAACAGGCCCTATAACGCCTATTTCCTCTTTTCCCTTGTTAAAACGTTTTTTGGGTATTCCTTTGCATTTATCATGGTTGAGATAGCCGTAACATAATTCTTAACTAGGTCTAATTTTATGTAGATTAAGTGAAAAAGAGTGTAAATAGTAGGCAGCAATGCATGAAAAATTGAAATTTTCCATATTTGAGTGAAACTTGTAATGTTTTGGCGAGATAAAATGTCTTGCCATTTCTAATCTACGATGCACCACGCGCCTCCATACTTGGTAGTTCAAATTTAAAAATGTTAAAAAATCCCAATTCTTATATTTGTGGGCTTCACGATCGTGCAGTTAGTGGTGTCAGTCGTCGAGCGCATTTACGTGCTGTGGAGTGTGGATTCGATTCCCGCCCAAGTAAGGAGAAAACTTTTCGTAAAGCGGAAAATTCTTCACTGATCCACTAGGTGTTTGGTAAATGTTCCTGTTCGTTGTCTTCCTGCAAGATTAAGCATTCAGTCTGTGCGACCTCTGGTCGAAGACGGTGATCCTGATTTTTTATTAGCATGACTATTTGGTAATCCTGGCAAAATTTGAAGGACATTGGTGGAGGCGTAGTGGTGATGCAAAGTCGATAAATGTTAATATGGGAATTAGAATGCAAAAAAATAGAGCCATTATACAGTTATTAAAACGCGATAAATTCAAATGTTCAAATAATCTTCTAGTACCTATATAAACTGAACCAACGGGTAATTGATAAGAATTCAGTTTCTGGAATTTTGATACACTTTTTAAATATGAACAGCCCTTCTCCACACACATCCACGCGCCGTGCATACCAGAAAAAACAACAGCCGACGCATGGTGTTTTATCCCTAAGAGCTGCCAACTAAAAGGCGGATTGGCTCCATGAGATATTCGGCAACAAGAAATCACCACTTTTTTATGTGAACGTTATCATTCTTTATGAGATTTACTGCAGTTATGGGATGCCATCAACTAGATAACTGCTGCATGAGGTAAAAAAGCATACAAAAGCAGCATTTGCTCAGTTTAGGCATATTGCCGGAATCTTTTATAAAAGATCGAAAGACAAAAGATCTAAAGGACAAAAGATCGAAAGACAAAAGGTCGAAATGACAAAAGGTCGAAAGGACAAAACGTCAAACAGAGCTTTGAGCTGGACGATTTATCGTTAAGATAATTAATTAAGATCAATTTAACCAGATTAAAAAAAAACGATCCGGTTATTTTGCAGCTGGAAATTCCTAAAAAAAATCCATTACTGTGCAGCAAGAAACATAATTGAAAAAGAGCCGTTGATTTCAGCTACGAACTTTCGTAAATATCAGTAGAGACACTTACAGTTAATCAAAATTGCAAAACTTGTGATACCTCTGGCACAGAAACGCGCTTCATAAAGTCATAATACAAGTCGCAGATAATAACTCGTAAGTATCTTTTAGAGTTAAATTTAATGTTCGGCAACACAGTCGCCAAATGTTTTGTTATCGCTCCGTCGATATCAAAAGTTTCGGCAATAGACAAGACTACAAAACAATCTACCAGAATGCTTACTACTTACCCAAGGAATTATTCAATCGGCTCGAAACAAGCAATATAGATTATAAATTCGAAATCATTTATACCTGTATTTCGCGCGAGAGACTCAATCTTTTGTAGACTACACAAAAAAGGTTCAAACTAGCATTACGTCAATAAAATAAAATCCATCATCATCATTCTTCAATTTTGGTTGATAAGATTATTTTATTATTAGGGGCCCTCCTTAGCCGTGCGGAAAGACACGCGGCTACAAAGCAAGACCATGCTGAGGGTGGCTGGGTTCGATTCCCGGTGCCGGTCTAGGCAATTTTCGGATTGGAAATTGCCTCGACTTCCCTGGGCAGGTATCATCGTGTTAGCCTCATGATATACGAATGCAAAATGGTAACTTGGCTAAGAAACCTCGCAGTTAATAACTGTGGAAGTGCTTAATGAACACTAAGCTGCGAGGCGGCTCTGTCCCAGTTTAGGGATGTAATGCCAATAAGAAGAAGAAGAAGAAGATCAGTGTATTACTTCTGGTTGAAGTTAAATGTATTCCACAAATTTCCCAACATGTTATCAACTTGTTCTTGATCTACCTTTTTTCTTTACGACCATTTATCCCTTTCGATCTGTTGCCTCTTTCTATCTTTTGTCCCTTTCGACTTTTTGTCCTCTCGATCTTCTGTCCTTTAGACTTTTCGTCATAAATTCTTGAGGATTTTATGACATTTGCCTGAAAACCATTTGCCAGAATGTACCATTCCACAGAAATAGTAAAACTGGAATTTCCGATTATTATTGGTGGCTAAAGAATAGAAAAAGAATTATATAAAGAAGGCAATTTTGCATAACCGAGATTTTTCATTATTAATTAATTAATCCGCTAGATTGGCTTTTCTCGGTGATATTTTAAACTTCACAGCATTATTTTTCGTGACGTCTATAATAGACATTTATTTAAACGATTTGTTAATCGTTAATTTTCATTTTTTAAACAAACTTACAACGTGCTGGATGTAACCTTTCAGCTTGGTCAGTCAAATTACACTAATCCTAATTTCCCTCCCAAGTTTAGTCTTCCCGTCAGTCAACACCCCATTTCGTTTATTGCGTCGTCGTTGTTGTTCGTGTTTACACTCGTCGTATGTAGTTCGCCACCCAGTCGATACAACAGTCCGTTGTATATGGAGTTAAAATTCCCACATTCTCGCTGAAGGTTTACTGCTTTGCTTTCCCCTTGTTTTTTGATGTGGAATACCTCCGCTATTGTCCTGACCTCCTGGTTTGAAATACGTTCAAGCACTTTAGTTTTGTCAAAATTGAAAAGGTGTCCTTCATTCATCATATGCACTGCTAAGCCAGGATTTTTTGTATAATTAATTTACATAAAAAGGGATTATTCAAGATATTAGACAATTTTCAGAAAGATGAATTTCTATAAAAAAAATCTTGATTCTACCGAATCAAACAAGGCTTTCACGATGTCCCCAGCCGCGGTGTCAAGTTAATTTTGTCTTCGGAACATAATTGGGTTCATACCGCGGTCGTTGACATCATAGAAGCCTTGGTTGGTTGGGTAGACCATTTGATTCAAACTCCAGGACAATTTGGAGATCTTAAAACAACTCATATGCCTGGATTTGAAACGCAAGTGAAAGACAAATACTCTGAGAATATAATTCAACTGATACCACGGTATGGGACATCATGGAATCCATGGTTGATTCGGTAGACCATTTGATTCAAACTTTAGGACAATTTGGAGATATTAGAACATCTAATATGCTTACATTTGAGACGCAAGTGAAAGACAAATATTAGGAGAACGTAATTGGGATGTTGCCATGGCTGGGAACATCATGGAAACCATTGTTAATTCGTTAGACCATTTGATTCAAGCTCCAGAACAATTTGGAGATCTTGCAACATTTCATAAGTCTGGATTTGAGACTTAAGTGAAAGAAAAATACTCGGAGGATATAATTGGGCTGATACCGCGGCTGGGGTTAGCATGGAAGCCTTGGTTAATTCGGTAGACGAATTGATTCAAACTCCAGGACAATTTGGACATCTTACATCATTTCATACGCCCAGATTTAGGACGCAACTGAAAGACAAATACCCGGAGGACATAATAGGGTTGATATCGTGGCTGGTGAGATCACGCAAACCTCAGTAGATTCGGAAGACCATTTGATTTTATTTATTTTCTTTAATGTGGAGATCTTGCAACATCTCATATGTCTGGATTTGAGACGCAAATGAAAGACAAATACTTGGAGGACATAATTGGTTGGTTACCGTAGCTGGGGACATCATGGAAGACTTGGTTGATTCGGAAGACCATTTGATTCAAACTCCAGAACAATTTGGAGACCTTGCAACATCTCATAAGTCTGGATTTGAGACGCAAGTGAAAGACAAATACTCGGAGGACATAATTGGGTTGATACCACGGCTGGGGACACCATGAAAGCCTTGATTGATTCGGCAGAATATTTGATTCAAACTCCAGGACAATGTGGAGGTCTCGCAACATCTGATATGTCTGGATTTGAGACGCAAATGAAAGACAAATATTTGGAGGACATAATTTTGTTGATACCATGGCTGGGAGCATCATGGAAGCCTTGGTTGATTCGGCAGACCATTTGATTCAAACTCCAAAAAAATCTTACAACATCTCATATGCTTGGATTTGAGACGCAAGTGAAAGACAAATACTCGGAGGACATAATTGGGTTGATTTCGTGGCTGGGGACATCACGCAAGCCTCAGTAGATTCGGTAGACCATTTGATGCAAACTCCAGAACAATTTGGAAACCTTACAACATCTCATATACCTGGATTTAAGACGCAAGTGAAAGACAAATACTTGGAGGACATAATTGGGTTGTTACCACGGCTGGGGACATCAGAAAAGACTTGGTTGATTCGGTAGACCATTTGATTCAAATTCCAGGACAATTTGGAGATCTTAGAGCAACTCATATGCCTGCATTTGAGGCGCAAGTGAAAGACAAATACTCTGAGGACATATTTGGGATGAAACCGCGGCTGAGGAGTCTAGGGAATTTTTGGATGATCTAGAAAGGAACGGCTGCTTAAGACATATTGAGTTTGCTTTAATAGATTATATAGGGCATGAACCATTTTTGAACCATTTTTAAAAAGAGTATACTCCAGTGAAATTCTTGGATGACCTGGAACGTAATTTGGTTTAATATATCAAATAGGGCATGAACCATTTTTAAAAAGAGATAACAGCTTTTTCGTTACGCTTGTAGACCTTAGGTCCTTGGTTACGCGTGTAGAGTCCAGGAAATTCTCGGATTACCTGGAATGGAACAATTGCTGAAGGCAAATGATGCATATACAAAGCATCTACTTTGTTCTTTTGGTTTCCAAGAGTGTCTGTTATAGGGTTACTTTTGGGTGTCAATAATGTTTCAAATTCTTTTTACGTCACGTGCCGTAAAAAGGAGGCCGTAAAACGAAGTGACGTATAAAAATCTGCCGTAAAAAAAGGGTTGAGTGTTTACATATTTTTGTGACTTTTTTTTTAATTTTTCGCGATAGTAAAGTGTACCCCAATACAACACTACGTCCAATACATTATTCGAACTAAATCTTCCACATGTTGTGTATATGCACAAATCAAGTTTACAATCATAGTAATAAATTCCCTCTTCTTGTGGTAAATACCCAAAAATCAGGAAGTAAATTTGTCTGACCTTTTTCTGTTGAGTACATTTGTTGTCCTGAAGTAAAATCCTTGGGAGGGTTTGGGTCACCGTGGGATTGCACAATCGTTGTTTAAAACCCCAAGGTCAAAACCTATTACGCCCTTTTAGAAAAAGTTCATAGGATTGATATAGTGGACCTCCGAGGCCACCAAATAGCAGGTAAACCGCAAATAACCCCTACTCTCATATGACGATGTGGTGATACAAAATAAACCTGTTTTAGTATTATGAATATTTGCCTCGTATATTCAGTTAGATGAAACCTCGGTTGATAATATTTCCAATAGTTTCACTTTTGTTCGTTATATCCGAGTTCAAAAGGAACCGTCAAGCCTCGACGTCCTTGTGATTCACTAGTGCATGAGACCCTTACTGCCCATAAATGCATAACAGTCCCATGTAGATAAGAAATCAAGCAAACATGGGACTGTTATGAATTTATGGGCAGCTTATATCCATTATAATTATAAGCCATCCGTTGTCACAAGTAAGTACTGTTCCTGTCGAGTATGTGTACCCCGCAGACTAGTGGCTTTCGCTCAAAAACATAGCAATGACGCCCCTGTAGATATTAAACCCATAGTCTCTGAGCTAAGCATCACCTTGTCGTAGTCCTCGGCGAGATTTGAAGCGACTTGAGAGCTCGCCAGAAATCTTCACACAATTTTGTACACCATCCATCGTCGCTTGTATCGCTCTTGTAAGCTTCTCGGGAATAGCGTTCTCATCCATGATTTTCCACAGCTCTACACAGTCTATACTATCGCATGTCGCCTTGAAATCGATAAACAGATGGTGTGTTGAGATACATGGCATTAGGGCCGTTTTGAGGAGTCGTTAACAAAGCCATCCTGAAAACATTCCACGAACTCATTCGCTACGGGTGGCAGACGACAGGAGATAATCTGAGGTATCAATTTTTAGGCGGCATTTAAAATGGTGATGGCTCAGAAGTTCTCACACTTCAACTAGTCGCTTTTTTGTAGGTCGGGCATAGAAGCCTTTCCTTGCACTCCTCCGGTAGTTGAGTCATATCACAATCTCATTGTCTTCACTGTGTTTATTGCGCTTTCGTTAGGATTGCAGAACCTACATCAACCAGATTACACTCGACGTCATTTTAACGAACTGAATTCAAATAGTACTATTCAGCAACTTGATTGACAAGAAGTCACAAGTGAAATTATATCCTTCCACAATTTTGTCGTATGCACGAATGAGGCGAAAACTCGTCAAGTGCAAGGTTATGCATTGTTGATTGCCATATCATACGTTCAGGATGAGCAATTATAGTCTAACTCATAAGGGTTCCTATGGGAATCAGCTGGAGGCTTCGTCATCACGATAACCCAGATCCATTCTCGTCAGAAAAATTTCCGGCCAATCCCGTACGTACATCGCGCAACACCCTCAGCCCTCGCCCTACATCGGCCACAACTCCATCAACATCATCATCCATTTTCCAACACTCGGTGAAGGTCTCCTCTTAGACAAATGCTACATTCGGATTCTGTTCCCTTCCAGCATGTTTCTACCGCATGGGCACCCATAATGAAAAAATAACAGATTCTACAAACGAGTGCGCTCCAGGTACCCCACAGCAGTTTGCCTTTTGTTTTACACCACTGACTGTGTGTCTCGGTGAATTTTCGTATTTACAGTAATGAGCAGCACCGGGAGGATTTTTCCGACCGCCGCCGCAGTCGCGACGACTCCGGTACAAATGTTTAAGGAAGTCGGAATAGGTTGTGCAAATTCATGCCGCACCGGCGGTGTCGCATCAGGGTGATCATTGGTTTCTAGCCAAAAGAATCCGGTTATGATTATCTTTGCGTGCACATTCAAAAAATTTTCGAGTTTCATTTCAAATTTTTTTTCGAGGTTATTGCCTGTGATCAGTGTTAATCAAAAAATATTGATCTGGCGTTGTCAGTTTCATTTGAGCTTCCCTAACTAAAATCGAATAAGTTCTCTAATTGACATCAACCTAAACTTAAAGTGATAATTCAAAATTGAAAATAATCGTGCTTTCCAATATGACATTTATCTAAAACTATTCGATATAGATTAAAATGTTTTTCGAAAATGTCAAGTTTATTAATTCGTGGTATTAACAATTATTATAACTAATAGCTCAAAATTATTTTTGTTGTTCATTGTGAACATTCATTATGTTCACATTCAATATGAACCATAACTGAAAGGATGCCACACCCTAACACGTTCAGCAAGAGCGGAAAGAGGGTGGAAAACGCAATCAAGTCTCACTATTCGAGTTGTCATTTGTCACACAATACATCTAGAGGATGTTACACGCTGAGAGTGAGCATGTCCTGACCGGAGTAAATGAAGCTCCTTTCTTATTTGACAAATTATATTACCGGTGTTTGAGGATAGCACATTCATCTAGATGAGTGGAACTGATAGAAAACAGTATTTGTGTAGTGTATTTGCACAAAAGACCATAATATACCTTTGAGGGCTTTCTACTACCTTCATCTAAATTTATTATTATCTTAATTGAAATTGAAGCTAATTGCATTAAACTTTGATTAATTGACTACCGTGATACATTTTCTGTTTTAAATATGTTCGACCGAATTAAAAATATTGAAATTGGTACTTCTTCTTCTTATTGGCCGTACATCCCCCACTGGGACATTGCCGCCTTGCAGCTTAGTGTTCAATCAGCACTTCCACTTCCTGAAACACAGGTTCGATATGGGCGGAAATGACACCATTTCAAAGATGAAAGTCTTATGTATGAAATAGAAATTCGAAATAAGCTTCAGTTATTGATAAATCAGTGAAATTTGCCATTTTCTGAAATGAAAATATTCTTCGTTTTTGACAGTGCAACATATTTTGGACCCCCAAATGTATACATTTTGGACACCCCAATTTAGTCTCTCCAAAGTCGAATTTTTAATTTACCCTGGTCAATTGAGTCGAAGCCAAGTCTTATCTTTCGATTGGCATGCATCAATGAGAAGATTCCTGCGTTTTAAATTCACAATTTAGACAAAAACTTATTGTGTACGTTCTGAGATTTTCAGTGATGTATACTTTTAAGCGTAACGCATTGAAACGCTCGCCTTCTTGAACAAACTAATTTCCTCGAAATTTTATCTAAATATTGCTTTTTTGCACGGGAAACCAGTGAAATAGATGCTGAACAATTTTAATTTCCTGAAGCCAATGGGAGAAATTGCAGCGGCATTGTTTTGTCGCTAGGAGGGTCCAAAATGTGTAGGGGTCCAAATCAAGTTGGTTACCCTAATCCCTGCTGCTCTGCCCATACTCTAGGCACTGATCGGTTAAGGTCAATGACCGCTACCGACCCTCTTGCAGATTTGTACATGTTAGAGGAGACATGTTCGTTTTTATCCATGTTTAAAAACATGTCAGTTCCTTTTTCATATTTTCTTCATAGAGTATTCTTTATTTGGAGCAGGGAAAAGCCCGTTTGAGTAAAGCAATATCTCTTCCCAAACGGGCACTGAACCTCATCTTCTTTTAATATCAACAGACATTTTCAGTAAGAAAATAATTCAGAGCTTTTTAGAAGTATGTCATAAGACGAGTTAGGACTACCCCATTTAGTTCCTCCACTTGATTGGGGCGATTGTTGAGTTCGAAATGTGTATCTGTAAATCAAATTTCATTTGCCTTGAATTTTGAGTTTATAAGCTTCTAGAGAATTTATTATATTTTTTTTTTCATAATATTAAAGTGAAATGAAATTGAAATTAATTAGCATAAATAAGAGTTCATAGCGCTGCAGAAAATTTGCTGGACAGGACAGAAAGTGTAGAAAAGCGGGCATCGGGCGGCTACCTTCTACCAAAGCTGTGGCACCACCAACGAGCTGAGAACCGGCTTCATAGTTCTGTGCAAGATCCATCAACGCGTAATTGTGTGGCAGCCAATGAATGCAAGGATGTGCAACCTGAGGATAAAAGTCCGTTTCACCAACTATAGCATCATCAACGCGTTGCACTGCCCATACGAAGGGAAACCGGACGACGAGAAAGAAGCGTTCTATGCACAGCTGAAGCAGACATACGATGGATGCCCACTGCGGGATGTCAAAATCGTCATCGGTGACATGAACGCTCAGGTAGGAAGGGAGGAAATGTTTAGACCGGTCATCGGATTGGATAGTCTGCATACCGTATCGAACGACAACGGTCAACGATCCATAAACTTTGCAGCCTCCCATGGAATGGTAGTCCAAAGCACTTTCTTTTCCCGCAAGAATATCCACAAGACCACATGGAAATCACCTAATCAAGTAACGAGAAGCCAAATCGACCACGTTCTAATCGACGGCAAATCCTTCTCTGACATCACGAACGTCCGCACTTACCGCAGTACGAATATTGAATCCGACCACTACCTCGTTGCAGTATGTCTGCGCTCAAAACTCTCGACGGTGTACACCAATCCGCGGCTAACCATTGGGCGGCTACAAGACGGTAGACTAGCCCAAGACTACGCGCAGTAGCCGGAAGTGGCACTCCCAACGGAAGAGCAACTAGGCGCATCGTCTCTTGAAGATGCTCCCAGATGGCACGGTGCTCCCGGATCAGAGCAAAGACAGGTATGACGGCGAATGTGAGCAATTAGTTGAGGAGAAGAATGCAGTATGGGCGAGATTGCTGCAACACCGCACGAGGGCGAACGAGGCACGATACGAACGAGCGCGGAACAGACAGAACTCGACTTTCGAAGAAAAAAGCGCCAGCAGGAAGACCGTGAAGAGATGGAGCAACTGTACCGCGCGAATAACGCACGAAAGTTCTATGAAAAGTTAAACCGTTAGCGTAAGGGCCACGTTCTGATACCTGAAGGGCCACGTGCCACAGCCCGATATGTGCAAGGACATAAACGGGAACCTTCTCACAAACGAGCGTGAAGTGATCCAAAGGTGGCGGCAGCACTACAAAGAGCACCTGAATGGCGATGTGGTAGACAACGGTGGCGGTATGGTAATGAACCAGCAGCACGCGCGCAAGACATGCGACTTCCAGCTCCGAATCTCCAGGAAATCCAGGAGGAGATCGGCCGACTGAAAAAAACAAAGCCCCTGGAGTTGACCAACTACCAGGAGAGCTGTTTAAACACGGTGGTGAGGCACTGGCTAGAGCGCTACACTGGGTCGTTACCAAGGTTTGAGAGGATGAGGTACTGCTGTAGGAGTGGTTGTAAGGTGTCGTGAGTCCAATCTATAAAAAGGGCGATAAGCTGGATTAAAGCAACTACCGCGAAATCACATTGCTGAACGCCACCTACAAGGTGCGCTCCCAAATTTTATTCCGCCGACTAACACCAATTGCAAGAGAGTTTGTGGGGGATACCAGGCGGGATTTATGGGTGAATGCTCCACAGTGAATACCACAGACCAGGTGTTCGCCGTACGTCAGGTATTGCAGAAATGCAGCGAATACAACGTGCCTATACATCATTTATTCATCGACTTCGAAGCCGATATGATACAATCGATCGGGACCAGCTATGGCAGCTAAATGCACGTAAACGGATTTCCGGTTAAACTGATATGGTTGATCAAGGCGATGATGGATCGAGTGATGTGCGTAGTTCATGTTTCAGGGGCATTCTAGAGTCCCTCCGAAACGCATAGAGGGTTACGGCTAGGTGATGGTCTTTCGTGCCTGCTAGTCAACATCGCTTTAGAAGGAGTAATACGAAGGGCAGAAATTGACACGTGTGGTACGATTTTCACGAAGTCCGTCCAGTTATTTGGTTTCGCTGACGACATAGATATTATGGCACGTTACTTTGAGAGGATGGAGGAAGCCTTCATCAGACTGAAAAGCGAAGCTAAACGGATTGGACTAGTCATCAACACGTCGAAGACGAAGTACATGATAGGAAGAGGATCAAGAGAGGACAACGCAAGCCACCCCTCACAAGGTTGTATTGACGGTGACGAAATCAAGGTTGTTGAAGAATTCGTATACTTGGGCTCACTGGTGACCTCCGATAACGATACCAGCAGAGAAATTCGGAGACGCATCATGGCAGGAACTCGTACGTACTTTGGACTCCACAAAACGCGGAGAAGATGGCTCTCGACAACGTTTATTATTATTATTAAATCTTTATTTAAGTGATTTTTCTTAATATCTAAAGAGTTCATCACTGACTCTCGACAACGATCCGTTGGGAACAAGAATGCGAGCAAGGTGGATCGATCAGGTAGAGGACAATTTGCGGACCATCCGCAGACTGCGTGGTTGGCGACGTGTAGCCATGGACCGAGTTGAATTTTGTTAACACTCATGAAAAAGTTCACAACAACTTATCCTTAGGGTGAAGCCAGAGTAAAGGCAACGGCGCGATGCGGGCACCTTAAAAATCACAATAAAAGAATATTTATCGCATATGTTCAATACAAGTTATGATTGTTCCAATTTTTAAAGTTGCTTTCCGAAAGACCTTTGGGTATTTTTGAAGACAAAATGTTTTCAAGTGCATTTTATTGAGTTCGTACATTCTTTACGCTGAATTTTTTGTTAGTTCATGGTCATGATTCTTGTTTGATAGCCAGCGTCAGCAATACTGTAAGTTGAGAAAATATTCAGCCACTGCATTGAATATTTCCCGATGAAGAATGTCGCGAAAAACTGTTATTAAAGCTCAATTATGCTTGACGATATCACCCGTTAACCAATCGTAATACGAATATACAATATGTAGTGGGCTTGCTGCGAAATGCGAATGCCAAAATTCCGAAAGTGTGACATTCAATAAGCGTTCGAGATCTCCTAAAGCAGTTCAAGATCTACCATAAAGTTACGCATTGACGTAAAACGCCATTATGAGGTCGTTCTACAAAGTTTCAGTTCTGCATACGAGAACGGAAACCATAAAGCACAGGCCTAAAATGATTGCATGAGCCATGACAATTCAATTGCCAGTGCCTGCCGCCAAGTGAGATGTAATATTAACAAGAGAATGCAAACCACTACAATTGCCCCCTAAAATTCGTTAGAAACAGCTCGTTCCTGATAGGACAAGTCCTGTCGTCGCTCTGGTTGTAGGGTGGCAAGCCATACCACAATGTACTGTTTTCAATTCAAATGTCAACCCTTATATCGTTGTGAAGAATGCGCACGGTTGTACGGTTGTCGTGGGGTCACGCCAGATTGTTGCAGTGGCAAATGGCTATGGTGGCTCTGAAAAGTTTTTTTTTTTCGTTTTCTTGTACACTTACTGTACAGGAAGACTATAGGATCACTTCAAAATACAACTTTTGTTAGAAAACTCGGCTTGACAAAAAATGTATGTCCGTATATGCGTGTGCGTATTTGTGTAGGTGTGATAGTATGTGTTACATTTTAAACTGGAACATTTTCCATACCGTTAAACGCAACAAGTTCTATTCGACGGGAAAAGTTTCCTATGTACAATTATTTTAGGACGATCAATCACTGCATTTGGAGATTATGCCGAGAAAAGTAATCTAATTTGCGGAGGTTTGTGTCTATGCAAACGCGAGGAAGGCTGTATCTTCACTAGGTGATCCACATTATGTTTTTGAATTTCTCATAAAACAAAGTTGTACCAAAAGTATATCATTTCACTCTAAAAATTTTATCAGTAAGTTAATGCGAATACCTTAAAGTGAGATGAAAAAAAAATAGCCAAATCAAAACATGCCAAGAGATCAAAACATTGTCCTTGGGTTAATTACTATGTGTGGCAATGGATAAAACTTAAACAAAAATATCTTAAACGTGCAAAAAATGATCCTGGTAATGAAAATTTGATAAACTTGTTGAAACATGTGTCTAAGCGAACTAATGAAGCTAAAAAAAGGTGCAAAACTGAATATTATAAGAAAATTTTAGAAAGTACTTCCAATGCTAAGTCGTGGAAAAATATAAATAAAATAATGGGACGAGCAAAGCAGGTGACTCATTTTGAACTTATGTCCCATGGATGTAAAACTACAAACAAAATTGAAGTTTGCGAAATATTCAATGAATACTTCTCCCAAATTGGCGCTAAACTTGCCGAAAAAATCCCAAAAACCAATGTCAATCCCTTGAACAACATGTCGCAATTGAATCAATCTATTTTTCTTAACCCTGCAAATGAAAATGAAGTTGAAGAGATTATTATATGAGCATGAGCATGAGCATGCATGAGCATGATTGACCGCCCACGGTTGCTACTCCGTTATTGCCAGGTCAGCTGTAATTACACAGAGAACCAACAGATGAAGTTTGGGACTAACATCATCTTCAATGTGTAAGAACTGGTGACCCAAAAATAAGCAATACCAGCGCCGGCCGTGTCCGAATGCAGGTCAATTAAGGAATGGGTAGGAAAATGTTGACATGATTCTCGCTTTGATAGAAGCCGACGAGTCATCTGCACTTCCACGAGAAATCACTGGGATGTTGGATATATGGGGTAGGGAGTGTGGCAGGATTCGTTTTGGTAAACGGTATGCCGTGTATAACGTGTAGTTTGGTCGATGGAAATAAAACTCATCAATTTATTTAAAGGCCGCACAAAGCAGAACAAAATTCCGGTAACCGGCCGATCGTTCTGCTTACAGCACTAAGCAGAACAAAACTTCGAGGACCGGCCGATTGTTCTGCTTACCGAAGAAAACATGTCTGGACGTGATCTAAAATTTTACTTAAACTTGGAAATAAAACTCATCAATTTATTCAAACGCCGCACAAAGCAGAACAAAATTCCGGTAACCGGCTGATCGTTCTGCTTTCTGAAGAAAATATGTCTGAACGCGATCTCCGATCTTTCTACGTCCAATTCAATACACGAACAAACTAGCACTGATTGTTTCACTTTCTTATTAATTTAATCGCCCGCACAGCAGAACCGGACATTCCGATAACCGCGCGATCGTTCTGCGTCCAACACAAAACACGAAAAAACTTGCACTCACAAAATAATCCCTCTAGGGTCGTCGACTTTGGGGCCCTCCTTAGCCGTGCGGTAAGACGCGCGGCTACAAAGCAAAACCATGCTGAGGGTGGCTGGGTTCGATTCCCGGTGCCGGTCTAGGCAATTTTCGGATTGGAAATTGTCTCGACTTCCCTGGGCATAAAAGTATCATCGTGCTAGCCTCATGATATACGAATGCAAAAATGGTAACCTGGCTTAGAAACCTCGCAGTTAATAACTGTGGAAGTGCTTAATGAACACTAAGCTGCGAGGCGGCTCTGTCCCAGTGTGGGGATGTAATGCCAATAAGAAGAAGAGGGTCGTCGACTACACAAACCTTAACATGTATTATAAAGATAATGAATATTTTTCACATTTTACTTAGTTTTTTTTTTAATTTTTCATGTAAATTTTTAATTTTAACTCTACCATATATATATGTTTTATATTTATTTTATATTATTTTATATTATCAACCCTCGTATTTTATATTTATTCTTCACATTTTCAATTTATATTCAAAGTGTAATTATGATTTGACAAAAAATGGTTCGAAATTAAAGGATTTTGACAAAATAAAAGTGTACATTTCACAAAGAAAAAGGCCGTCCCCTATCTTCACCGCCTATAAACTTGAGAGGTGATGGTGACGGGTCCGCTTCCTTTCGATGATCCGAAGGAGGTTGGACCATGCTTGTTTGGAGCTCTAGCTGGTATCTAAAACGATAAAAAAAACACCTGTGAGATGATAAAAACATATCACATTTACTTACCTCAGCTGCGTATTTTCTCGATCTGCAATCTATCAAAACAAAAACAAGAAAACTGCACACCACACCTATTCCAAAAATACACTTTTTTTGTATCATCTGACAACAACCACGAATCAGAAAAATTCAGAATTTTATTGCCCAGAAACTTATTTATAACAACTCGACTTGCTGGTTTATAGAATTTTCTTTGGTTAACCAATATCTACAAACTTTTTCCTTTAAGATTTATAAGACAGAATGGTATCTATTTCGGAAATTTTGGGCGAACAAGAAAAATTCGTGAAAGCTCCCGAAAGTTCAATTAAATCAAATGGGAAATATCAAGCATGATTTCTTTATACTATACTTTGCAGAAGCCAGATGAAGCGTAAACTAAGTAACGCTCTCTCTTTTAACGCTTAGATTTGGTTTGCGTTTCCCCGTTTTGGGCGCAAATGGAGATTTTACAATAATACAATTTTTTCTGCCCACCTGGCCACATCCTTGGGAATGCTTTTGAATTGTAATAGAACTATCATCTAATGAGTGCTCGGAACAGAGGAGTTGAAAAATAGCGGGTGTGTAAAATGTAAAACGAACATGAATCAAACAAATCGGAAAGAGCTCACCGAAGTTCCGTTAGACTCCTCGCTGCGCAGCTTCCGTTTCGCTTCGCTTCCGTTAGAATGACTCTTGAGCACCGTGGATGCATCGTTTGGAAGAAGAACGTTTCAATCATTGGGCAGGTTTGACTGTTTGAGTCATCTTCGCAAAACACTTGAGCATCGTCAGTAGTTTTCAGATTTTGCTTCACTGGAACAGTATCAGCAGAGGTCGGGTGAACGTTGGGTTTGGGTTGAAGAATATGTACACTGATCATCATCACAGGCATCGTAAATAAAACTGCTTTCTCTTCAATATTAAAATAGAAAACAGACTAGAAAAGTATTGAAAACTAGAAGTAGAAAATATGACGGATCAAAAAACAAAACACGTCCGTTTTTAGCAAATGCACACTTGATCTCTCGAAGTTGAAGAGATTATTATATGAACTAAAAATTAATACAAGTTGCGGCCCTGATAATTTTCCAACCTTTGTAATTAAAGATAACGCATCTAAATTCTCATATATTTTTGCTCGCTTGTTCAATCAAATAATTGAGCAAGGAACATATCCATCTAGCCTCAAGGTAGCAAAGATAACACCTATTTATAAATCTGGGGATACTTCCGATCCTAGCAACTTTCGACCGATTTCCAGTCTGTCTGTCTTCAGTAAAATTTTCGAAAAAATGCTGGTTAACAGGATAGTAACTTTTATGAACAAACATAATATTTTATATAAATTTCAATATGGCTTCAGGCGAGGATGCAGTACAACTACTGCTATTGTAGAACTCGTTGATTTTTTAATAGGCGAAATTGATAAAAAATACGTCGTGGGGGGTCTTTTTCTTGATTTGAAAAAAGCATTTGATACCCTTAACCATGCCATACTTTTGAAGAAATTGGAATATTATGGCGTGAGAGGTTTAGCCAACAACATTATACGTAGTTATTTAATCGACAGACAACAGTATGTTGCTATTGAAGAATTACGAAGTAAACTACAAACGTGCAATATTGGTGTCCCACAGGGAAGCAACATAGGACCCCTTTTGTTCCTCATATACATAAATGATCTTGGAAAACTGCCTATTCGGGGCATTCCTAGATTGTTCGCTGATGATACAGCAATTTTCTATCCAGACCACGATAATTCATCCATTATCAATTGTATAAACAACAATTTACAAATACTTATGAGATATTTTGACTCTAATTTATTGTCTATGAATCTATCAAAAACAAAGTATATGCTATTTCACTCCCCACGGAAGAAAATTGTATCGCATTTGAACCCATCTGTTGGACCGATTGCAATTGAGAAAGTTTCTGAATTCAAGTATCTGGGATTAGTACTAGATTCTACGCTATCATGGGGAAATCATATAGAGACTGTACATAGAAAAATTGCTTATCTTTGTGGATTAATGTACCGAGTTCGGAGATTTGTTCCACGTAGTGCACTTTTGAAGTTTTACTTTGGATGCATACATTCGCATATTCAATATCTTATCATTGTCTGGGGTCATGCATGTAAAGCCAAACTAAAAAAACTGCAGATCTTGCAAAATAGATGTATAAAAAATATTTTCTCGTTGCCACTGTTATTTCCTTCGGCTACACTGTATACTAGTTCTTCACACAATATTCTACCAATACGGGCATTATGCGACTTGCAAACTTGCCTGTTTATTTTCGATACGATAAAAGCTTCCTATAGACATCAAACTTTGGTTCTGCCAATAAGAACTCATTAATACAATACTAGACAATTTACTATGATCTAGAGCTTCAAGTAACCTTGCACAAATAAAAATATCTTTTTATGGTCCTTGGGTGTACAATGTAATTCCAGAGCGATTGAAATCAATAAACAATAAGACTTTATTCAAAACTAAACTAAAAGAATATTACAAATCCAAAATTAGTTCGTTTCTAATTTAATTTCGTGTCAGCTGCCAGTGTCTTTCTTCCTGTCTTTCTTTCTTCCTTTCATTGTGTTATTATCTTAATAATTGCTTATGTTTTATGTTAATTATTATTTTTGAAATTAATGATGTTTCAAAATCTTTAAAAATCTTATTATCAACTATTTAGGTCACTTCGACCTGGGATCCCTTCAAAGGAACATACATAGTTCCACTGGGTAACCCTATTTGTTAAATATTGTTTGTTCATGTTCACCACTTCCTTACACACGCCAAAAAGTTAATATGTCTATTTGTGTTTATTATTTGTGTATGTTCTGAAGAGTCCACTGCCAGGGAGCTCGAAAAAATGAGCTTTTTGGTGTGGGGGTTAGTGGTGAGCCATTAAAAAATAAAAAAAAATAATAAAAAAAAAATCTTCCGTATTTTGCCATTACCCCTGTGAAACATCAAGTAGGCCTTAACCACAATCCATGTTGTTTTTGATCATAACTTCATGCAAATATGCTCTCACTGGTATGCAGAAAATTATAAACATTTAATTTTTGCACAAAAAGATTAGTCCCAAATGGGTTGATGAAACAATGCACCATGCGTCTCCATATGCCTGTATGCTTATATGATATACATGTATATACATGTATGTTTAAAACTTGTTTTCAGGAGAAATTTTGCTACAACTTTTGTGAAGACATAAACCTCGAATGTTTTAAAGTGAAAAAAAGTATTGTGTGAGGCTTGGTATGAGAAGGTTGATTTTTCCATTGGGCGCCGGCCAAATGCGAGCCTATATAACTGAGGGTTATAATCGTGAGCTTTAACTCAACAGGAATCACATATTGATTGGTTGTTCAATATTATTTGATATTATTCCAGGTTGCGCATTTTAGGTCATGGTCATTAAACTTCGCAGATGGCTTCATAAAAAGGGCAATGCAACACAGTATCCTGAATTTGTTTTAGAATTTCCTATATTTAGGTGTTTTATAAATCTAGGATTTAGTTCACCACCGGTGAATTTGTCTGTGATACCTTTTAAACCACAATTTTGGCGCGAAAACTACGAGATAAATGGGATTCGTTTACTGATTGTTAGAACGATTAATTAAGACGTGGTTTTCGTCGAGTAAAGACTCCGAGGTGTTGTCTTTAGCTATGTTGGTTATTTTTTCGCCCGCGCTTGGGTGGGTGGTGGTGGGGAGGTGCTGTACCCAAGTAGCACACGCAACGTTTGCCAAAAAGCACCTTGTTTCTATTCAGTTTCATTAAAGGCATTGGAAAAACATCAAAGCACGAAAAAGTTACATCAAGATGTCAAAAACGTTCGAATTGTGATCAATGTTTCATGAACATTGCAATGCAGTACGCGTTTGGCATTTGGAAACAAACAACCAAAGAATACTGCACTGCATGTTGCATACGCGAAACAAAATCATTAAGTTGCATATTTTTTACCATGTAACTTCAATGCGTGTTTCAAAATTGAATTGTTTGTTTAACTTAAGTTACAGCTAAATTGAGTGTATCGTCATGTTTGATTTAGCATCGTTCAACGTGTTGACAACTCACAATTTATTCAGTTGATGGTGCAATCAAGTAACAGAAAACCCAAGTTTAAAACTTCATAATCGTATGGTTTTTATGGTGAGTCAACACAAGGAATTGGGTGTTTGAAGGTAGTGTGAATATGTACATTGTACATTATATGGAAGACTTTGATTTGAAAAATGTATTGAATATAACCACTTTCCTTCGATGGGACTCAAACCCACGACCCTCAGTACGCTAGACTAGTGCTTTTAACCAACTAAGCTACGAAGGACCTCCGTCGGCTTTCGCAACTTAACGGCTACTGAATGAGCCCGAGACTCCCAAATCAGACGCATAGTCGAAGCACTCACAATCTATATTCCAAACCAACGCTTCCACATGTGTGTAGTACACATTCACATTTAGAGTTAGCGTGAGTATTTAAATTGTCTGGCAGCTATACACATTCATTATCAGCAAACGCACTGATCAACTAGATATCATTCTTTGCATCACACCCCATGCACCATATGTGCCCTAACACTAGGCCGTCCCATAAGGACGAAAGTACGAAATTTTATGGTTTCGTTCAGACCGCTATGTGGTCCTTCAAGGAACTTGAAGCAATAGAAGTAGAGGTCACCCTCCATACAGTGTCGAGCACAAGCAAATTTCCTGAGGGCAAAGTGTATGGGGCCCCTAATGTACGCGCCATTTGTATCGATATGCTGCTCAAAAGTATAGAGCTTTTAGCTTTCAGCAACACCGCCGTGTCATCATACATGAATTTATCTGTTAATAATGGTTTTGGTTCAGTGTGGTAACCACCCCGTCCTGCAACAGAGTGGCACCACTCGGCGGCCTTATGATGGTAGTTCCCTTTGCCTCTTCTACATCAGCTACCTTTTCACGACTCCTAATCTGATCTTAATGGGATTCAATTTGTAGAAGCCAGAGCTGACTGTGACACCTGCCTCCCGACACTCCTCCCAGGCCTAGCGAAACTTCATTCAGGCTGATGACATACTGGTGGCAAAGAGAAACGAAGCGAAGAGGTTGGAGATAAGCAAAGCGAAGTAAAGCGGCGCTTATGGTCGGTACAATATTAATGTAGAAACATGGATTCGTCGGATGAAGAATATTTTGCTTCTGCAAGCATTAAATACCATTAATTTTGCTTCTGCAATGCATTAAATTAAAACCAGAAGAATGTTGGGAAGTTTTATAGAATATTTCAATTGAAAACCAATTCTATGCTGTGAGCGATTGATTATCATCACATACAAACAGACGTAGGATGTAGCTATGCTAAAACTTGTTGGGCCATGCTTTATTCCTATTTTAAGTTTCTAGCGACATTTCTATACAATGAAGCCGATTTGTACCCGGGAAATACTTACCGCATAAAAAAAGGCACGATAATCGGTTCATCTCGGCTCTAAAGGATCCCAAACATTTTAAAATGAAGTAGAAACCAAAAATCCCGAAATCCGAAGAAAAAAAGGAAACCATTTTCCTCCAATAATGACCCGCAGAAAAATGGGACACTAATTTCCTTATCTATCGGATGGTTTCCCAATGTTCTAATACGCGGTTTATCAAAAATTCAGTAGATAAGCAAAAATCGCGCAACCCCGATTTTCGTTGAAGTAGTTTTTCCGCGGTTTCTGCAACATTTGTGCACCTCTTGAGGGCTTGCGAGTACCACCAGCAGCCTTCATGTCTGTGGAACCTCCATAAGCTCCGTTAACGACTTAGTTAATTGTTTCACCTCCAGGTCATCCATCCTGAGAACACACTGTTCCAACTGCGCTTGCTTCTCTTTTAAAAATGAAATTTCTTTATGATTTGACCGCGGTTTTTATCCATCTAACATGATATATTTGACACGACCTTATATGTTGGATGTTTGGTAGCCAACTCGCTTATCATAATTACAGCGAACATTTTCGAGATTCAGGTGACTTTGTTCTTTACAATGATATGAAAATGCTAATATCATGTTCCAAACATAGACGTATGTGTTCATGATAGAATTAGAGACGAAAGTACAGATTCAATGATGATATAAATCGACGACCTTCCTTATGCCAAACTCCCGTATGAATAGGGAGGGAAGAGTTTCTGTTCTGTTTTGTGCGGTCGGTGAGCAAAATAATTAGTGCGCGATCAATGCTTCGTTTAGTATGCGAAACACTTTTGCGATCATTCGAAATATATTGTTCTACTTTATGCGGGTCAATAAGTTAATTAATCGTGGTTTCATTAGGCATGCCATATCATGGCATTTCCCATTCCATCCCTTGCTGAAGTGAATCCAGATAAAATGTCCTTTGCAACTAACTAAATAACCTGTCCTAAGACAATCGTGGATGCAGCGTTGTTTCCGGTCTCTAGTAGCAACGAGAGTCTGACTAACAATCCTTTCCTTCTATATGACCGACCTGTTATTGATTGGAAATATGAGTTTGGTTTGATTTTATTACATCGAGAATGGATAGCTAATTCTTAGCCATTTGTACAATTTTGCAAGTTCTAGTCAATCATGGAGTAGCAACTACGAGTTGTGTCTGTACGATCATAATGCTTATGCTTATCCCTGGATTGACATTCTTACTCCATTGCTAGCGAGGCTGGTTTTGGTTTTTATAGTATGTATCGATACCCATTGGCCAACATAATAAAGTGTCAAGAGAATATCTAAAACATATTTTTTTGTTGAAAAATTGTTTTAGTTTCACATACCAGCCAGTATATTAGCTGTTATATCGTGGCAAAATAGTTGTTGGTCTCATGAACAGAAGCGACACAATCTTTAAAAAAACCCAGATTAATCCACCTAGCGGTGATGGTGCCTTTCTCGTTCGTACAAAAGGTTTGGAAAAATCTAAAATAACACTATCATGTGGATTGGTCTTATTTTTCATATTTGTTTATATCCATAAAAAAAATTATCGCCAAACGCAATTTGTTGCAAACAAATCGGATGAGCATAAGAGCAAAAAATGGCATTTTATTTTGTAGTTTTAAAATTAGTATTTTCGCCATAACTTTTGACCCAATTGTACGATCCGGCCAAGTTTCTATAGGAAACAATGGGACAAGATTCTGCGTCGAATGCAATCTGTTGCGAGCGACCTGAGAAGCACACATATTGCACATCAATCACAGTAACTTATATATGACCGGAATCAGTCACAATATGGTTACTGCAACCAGATTTGTTGAACTTGTGTTGCTTGGGGAATAGATGAAGTCTAAGTGCTAAAAAAGTGAGCTAGACTTTTTTGAACTCTTTTTCGCAATAAATAGTAATTTGACCATAACATCTAAGCCCATAGTCCGATCTGGCCAATTTTCAATAAGAAAATATGAGACATTCTGCGTCGAATGCAATTTAATGCGAGCAAATCGGTTGAGGATAAGTGCCTGAAAAATGAGTGACATTTTTTTGGGCGGGTGCGCACACACACACACACACACACACACACACACACACACACACACACACACACACACACACACACACACACACACACACACACACACACACACACACTGTGGAGTGGGGCAGCAGAGTCACCAATACGAGAGGGTATATTCTCCTGGAAGCTCTGGCGAAGCTAGATGTACGACTGTGCAATGAAGGCTCCGTAAGCACATTTCGGAGAGACGGGAGGGAGTCTATTATCGATGTCACGTTCTGCAGTCCTTCGTTGATGGCGAACATGAACTGGAGAGTTAGCGAAGAGTACACCCATAGCGATCACCAGGCGATTCGCTATTGTATTGGGCGACGAAACCATGCGACAACACAGAGAAGAGTGACCGCTGAGCAGAAGTGGAAGACGAAAGCCTTCGACAAGGACCTCTTTATAGAGGCACTTCGACCGGACAACAGTTTCGAGAACGACGATGCGGCTGAACTGGTAAGAAGGATGGTAGCGGCTTGTGATGCCGCAATGCCGCGAAAACTGGAGCCTAGGAGCAATCGGCGTCCAGCCTACTGGTGGAACGAGAGGCTCAGTGCACTACGCGCTGCTTGTCTTAGATCCAGGAGGCGGGCCCAGAGAGAGAGGAGCGCAAGGCGGCGTTCCGGGAAGCTAGAGCCGCATTGAAAGGGCAACCAAGATTAGAAAGTCAGATTGCTACAAAGAGCTATGCCAATCCCCGGGGCGACTCGTACCGCGTTATAAAGGCGAAGGCCCGTCGACGCCAGCTGAAACGTGCCCATACATGCTGAAGGAAATCGTGGAGGGTCTCTTCCCGAAACACAATCCGACTACGTGGCCACCGATACCGTACGGAGAAGAAGAAGCAATTTCCGAAGGTCGGCAAGTGTCCAATGATGAGCTGGCAGATGCTGCGAAGCGCCTGAAAATGAAGAAAGCACCCGGTCCAGATGGAATACCAAACGTGGCCCTGAAAGCTGCAATTTTGGCATATCCGGATATGTTCAGAACGGTACTCCAGAAGTGCCTAGACGAGGGTAACTTTCCAGAAATGTGGAAGACCCAGAAGCTGGTATTGCTGCCAAAACCAGGAAAGCCGCCGGGACATACGGCCTCGTACAGGCCTATTTGCCTGATAGACACAGTTGGGAAACTTCTGGAGAGGATCATCCTAAACAGACTGACAGAAGTGTATGGAGGGTGAGCGTGGACTGTCAAACATGCAGTTTGGATTCCGCAAAGGAGTATCGACAGTGGATGCAATTCGCACTGTGCTCGAGAGTGCTGACAAAGCATCTAAACAGAAGCGAAGAGGAGATCGATACTGCGCAGTGGTTACGATAGACGTAAAGAACGCGTTTAACAGTGCCAGCTTTGAAGCCATTGCCGCTGCGCTGCATAGAATGCGGGTTCCTGAATATCTTTGCCGCATCCTGAAGAGCTACTTTGAGAGCAGAGTCCTGGTGTACGACACGAACGAAGGGAAAAGTCGATGCGTGTTACAGCGGGTGTTCCTCAGGGCTCCATACTCGGCCCAACCCTCTGGAACGGAATGTATGATGGAGTCCTGACATTGCGGCTGCCCAGGAAAGTGAAAATCGTGGGTTTTGCGGACGACGTGTCATTAACAGTAATGGGCGAGACACTCGAAGAAGTGGAGGCGTCTGTGACAGAGGCAATAGCCACGATCGAGAGCTGGATGAACGGAGTTAAGCTACAAATAGCTCACCACAAAACGGAGGTGCTATTAGTCAGCAACTGCAAGGCTATCCAGCGGATGGAAATCGTCGTCGGAGGACATGCGATTGCTTCGAAGCGATCACTGAAGCACCTGGGTGTGATGATCGACGACCGGCTAAATTTCAACAGCCACGTTGACTACGCCTGTGAAAAGTCGGCGAAGGCAATGAACGCAATAGCGAGGATCATGCCAAACGTTGGTGGCCCACGAAGCAGCACGAGGCGTCTGCTAGTTAGTGTCTCGTCATCGATACTGCGGTATGGGGTTCCTGCCTGGGGCAAAGCACTGCAAACCAAGCGGAACCGGGAAAAGCTGAAAAGTGTGTTCCGGCTGATGGCCATACGAGTTGCTAGTGCGTATAGAACGATATCGTCGGAGGCAGTATGCGTTATCGCCGGGATGGTACCCATTTGCATCACCCTGGCGGAAGACATCGAGTGCTACCAGTGGAGAAACCGGAAACATGAGAAAGGTGGCGAAAATTCGTTCGATGGCGATGTGGCAGCAGAAGTGGGACAGTACTGATAAAGGAAGGTGGACCCACCGGCTCATTCCAAATCTGTCGACGTGGATGAACAGAAAGCATGGCGAAGTAAACTTCTACCTGACACAGTTCCTGTCGGGTCACGGATGCTTTCGGAAGTATTTACATCGGTTCGGACACACCAATTCCCGCTATGTCCAGAATGTGAGAATGTTGAAGAGACGCCGGAGCATGTGGTGTTCTACTGTCCGCGGTTTGCGGAAATTCGTAGAGAAATGCCTGTCCCAAGCGCGGATAATATCGCAGAGCGAATGTGTCACGAGGAAGACACGTGGAATTCGGTAAGCAGAGTCGTGACGCAAATACTGTCGGAGCTGCAGCGTAGATGGAGGCGAGATCAGCGAATAAGTGCCAATTCTGGGGAGTATTCAGCGCGGTGAGCAGTGTTTGGCTTCGGGTCGTCGCGGCGCCGGTGAACCGGAAGTTTTCTGCCAACCGGAATCGTCGGACCGACCTCGGCACTCGAACAGTCAACCTGCAGAAGAAAGAAGAAGAAAGCGATTTGGGTACGTAGGGTACCCGACGACGAGGACGATGTCGAGGCAATGCGTGAAAGTGTCCCCTGCGATAGCCGCCGGTAGTCGGGGCACCACCAGTGCGGAAGTTTCCTTCACCGGAACTGGTGGACCACCCTCGACGCCGGGGGGAGTCAGGAGGATTCGAGTCAGGAAGTTCGGTGCATGGCCGTCGAGGGATCGAGACTACGTTGCAGTGGAGCAGTGGATTAGTCAGCCAGTCGGCGAACTAGCCTAAGCTAGGGGCCGGAATTTTAGAAGAAGTGCATGAGCACAGCCCCCCCGAAGTAGTCGCAGCATCCCGTGGTCCCGGGGGGATCGAGGCAAGGAGGATAAGGGACCCGGTTTATCCGGGAGGCACATTTTTAGCAGGTCGGGAGGAACCCATCCCTGTTCGCCTTCGAGCATAGTGTGGATGCTCGAGGTGTCTGTCGTGCAGATTTTTGATGGCCTTTAACCCTTGTAAAAAAAAAAAAAAAAAAACACACACACACACACACACACACACACACACACACATACATACACACACATAGTTCAGGCGCAAATAAGAGGTGGTCCAAGGGATCGGAGTCGGCTTCATGGGTCATACCGGTGGTCATGCTCTGCGGTCGAACTCGATCCTTTTATCGAACAAGTGGCCGCGCGAAGAACAACATGGTATCGTCGCTTTCGCGGCGTCGGTCAACCGGGCGGGTTCCGAGCCCGAGGACGGAAAGGGGTCCTCGTCAAGGCTGGGGCAGGCGTAGGCCTCGCGTCGGCAAGTCCCTCTGTGTGCTGGCGAATAGGCCCTATCGCAGAAAGGTCAATTTGGGGTGCACGCGGCATCATCATTCTTGATACCAGTCGTGCAGAGGGAAGCAGGCGCGAAGTCGACCCTTCCCACCTTCCGAGGACATAGGGCGTGGTAAGGCCACCTGGAAAGCCGGCAACGCGCTGGCACGATACCATGGTGTTCTTCTAAAAAGCGAGTTACGATGTTCGGTGCTGCAAGGACACGCAGCTAACCTCGAGGGTGCGTTGTGCACTGACCCCCCTTTGAAGCATTACTTTCTGGTTGTACCGAAGGGACTATGGGCTTGGCGGCAATGGAAACGGTTTAGCTGGTCGGGGATGCAGTCCTGCCTCCCTCATTGGAGGTGGCCCCTAACCCAGCACTTCCTGGTCAACCCAGGATGTCTGTTGAGCAGATTCCCCCTCCATTGTTTAGGAAGAAAAAAAAAAAACACACACATACACACATACATCACCTCAATTCGTCGAGCTGAGTCGATCGGTATATAACACTATGGGTCTTCGGGCCTTCTATAAAAAGTTTGTTTTTGGAGCGATCATATAGCCTTTACCGTATACGTAGTATACGAGAAAGGCAAAAATGGTATAATTTTCGATCCCATAGTCCGATATGGCCAATTTTCAATAGGAAACAACGGGACAGGATTCTACGTCGAATGCAACTTGTTGTGAGCAAATCGATTGAGGATAAGTGCCCGAAAAAATGAGTGACATTTTTTACGCGATTTTTTCGTATGAATTTGTATTTTGGCCATAACTTTCGATCTCATAGTTCGATCTGGCCAATTTCAAATAGGAAACAATGGGACAGGATTTTGCGTCGAATGCAACTTGTTGCGAGCAAATCGGTTGAGGATAAGTGCCCGAAAAATGAGTGACATTTGTTACGCGATTTTTTCGTATGAATTTGTATTTTGGCCATAACTTTCGATTCCATAGTCCGATCTGGCCAATTTCAGATAGGAAACAATGGGACAGGATTCTGCATTGAATGCAACTTGTTGCAAGCAAATCGGTTGAGAATAAGTTCCCGAAAAATGAGTGACATTTTTTACGCCATTTTTTCGTATGAATTTGTATTTTGGCCATAACTTCTGATCTCATAGTCCGATCTGGCCAATTTCAGATAGGAAACAATTAGACAAGATTCTACGTCGAATGCAACTTGTTGCGAGCAAATCGGTTGAGGATAAGTGCCCGAAAAATGAGTGACATTTTTTACGAGATTTTTTCGTATGAATTTGTATTTTGGCCATAAGTTTCGATCCCATAGTTCGATCTGGCCAATTCCAAATAGGAAACAATGGGACAGGATTCTGCATTGAATGCAACTTGTTGCGAGCAAATCGGTTGAGAATAAGTTCCCGAAAAATGAGTGACATTTTTACGCGATTTTTTCGTATGAATTTGTATTTTGGCCATAACTTCTGATTCCATAGTCTTATCTGGCCAATTTCAAATAGGAAACAATGGGACAGGATTCTGCGTCGAATGCAACTTGTTGCGAGTAAATCGGGTGGGAATAAGTGCCCGAAAAATGAGTGACATTTTTTACGCGATTTTTTCGTATGAATTTGTATTTTGGCCATAACTTCTGATCCCATAGTTTGATCTGGCCAATTTTGAATAGGAAACAATGGGACAGGATTCTGCGTCGAATGCAATTTGTTGCGAGCAAATCGGTTGAGGATAAGTTCCCGAAAAATGAGTGACATTTTTTACGCGATTTTTTCGTATGAATTTGTATTTTGACCATAACTTCTGATCCCATAGTCCGATCTGACCAATTTCAAATAGGAAACAACGGGACAGGATTCTGCATCGAATGCAACTTGTTGCGAGCAAATCGGTTTAGAATAAGTTCCTGAAAATGAGTGACATTTTTAGTAGTTTTGCACACACACACATACACACACACACACACACACACACACACACACACACACACACACACACACACACACACACACACACACACACACAGGGGGCAGCAGGACTTTGTCCAAGGGCTTGACGACCCCTCCCCATGGCCACTGC
Organism: Armigeres subalbatus; assembly: GCF_024139115.2. Lineage (NCBI taxonomy): Eukaryota > Metazoa > Arthropoda > Insecta > Diptera > Culicidae > Armigeres > Armigeres subalbatus. The sequence continues at coordinate 156,528,454 of NC_085139.1, forward strand.
GAGTTAGGGGCCTGTCTAGAACGTGGTGGGGTTTGACAGTGGGCTCTGTTGAACCTCTATAAAAGCTGCATGTGTTTGCAAGCAGGCCCTATCACAGCGACCGTGCGCCGCTCAAAGCACACAAGCCCAACAGGTGTGCCAACCGGCACATCAGGATTCATGTCAGTAAGATCCTGATTATGGTATACTGGTCACGGCAAACGACATTGGACGATTCTCGGTTTTTGGATAGGATTAGGCGTATATGGGCTGACAGTCGAGCTATTCTGTTTCCTGAGTAAAACAGAGTGACATCTTTTTGAAATGGCAAGCAGGCTAATGGTTCGTCTGCCTCCGTCCCGGTAAACAACCTGGCAGGCCTCCGGTAACGCTCAACACTTGTCACCTATACCGGTGGGTAGTAGGTTCAGATGCACCATTCCTGATTTACGCCGATCCGGCTCTGAACACGGTGTTATAAGGCACCGGAGTCAACCCTTGTATGGACCTCACTGTTACAAAGGCACCCATGGGATCACAAGAGGCGACTATCTACAACAGGAAGAGATAACGGCCCGGAGGGGGACCCTTTTACATGGAAACAAATTCTACAATCAACGAAGGAGCAGGCGGTGCGAATGTTTTCGCAAAGAGTGGGAGGCTGCAGCGATCTCCAGTGATGGCGCAGGCAGCAGTAGCAAGTACCAGCAGTATGGCCAAGGCTGCTGAGAACCAGGCAGGCCAACAGGAGCTAGGATCCGGAAATAGGGTGTCCACCCAAAATCGGAAAGTAGTGCTATTCAGGAGGATCTACAATTTGGGAGGTCCAACCTGATGGAGGTGCAGGAAGCGAGTCAACGAGCTCTATGACTTCGTGAAGGACAAGCACAATGTTCACACGAAGATCAAGCTTCTAGTGACGAGCATCAAGTCCGCCGTTAAATCTGCTGAGCACGAACAGAACGCGCTCAAAAGAAGAGCTGAAGCAGCTGAAAAGCACTGAAAGATGCAGCGGAGCATACAACAGTCGAGGCACTGCAAACACCAATGAGCTCCCGAAATACTCGCACGGAGAAGCGAAGCAGGGACTCTCCAGGAGAGCAGGAAATCCTGAAGAAGCAGCGGAACGTGCAAGATAGTGCTAGCGTACTGAAGGAAGGCGTCAAGAACGGTGATTGGCAAACCGTGGAAAGTCAGCGAGAGAAGAGAAAGAAGCAGAAGGAGTACGTGGAAAGAAGAAGGAGCAGAAGAAGAAAGAAAACATCGCTCTTCTCGAGAGCGGGTCAAGGGGATGCCTTGATAGCCGAAGTGAGCGATGAGACGACGTACGCAGCGATCTTACGGAAGGTGATAGAGGACCCGGAGCTCAAGGACTTGGGTGAAAAGTGGTGAGGACTAGGCGTACTCAGAAGGGGGAATTGCTGTTCGAGCTGAAGAAGGATCCACGGTCAAGAGCTCAGCCTTCCGGGAGCTCATTGCCAATTCCATAGGTAGTGAAGGAAACGTAAGGGCTTTAACGCAGGAGGCCGTGGTCGAATGCAGAGACCTGGACGAGATCACCACGATAGACGAACTGAGGGATGCACTGATCTCACAATGCATGCTGGGCGAAGTTCAGATGACCATTCGGTTGAGGAAAGCGTACGGTGGTACACAAATAGCAGCGATACGACTACCAGTAGATGCCGCCAACAAAATGGTGGAGGTGGCCAAGGTGAAGGTCGGATGGTCTATGTGTCCGTTGAGACTCACCCTCGAATCACCAAACAGATGGAGCGATGCTTCAAATGTATGGCATTTGGACACCAGGCGCGAAACTGCAGTGGCCCAGACAGATCCGGTCTTTGTAGGAAATGTGGTGGAGAAGGACACGTTGCTAGGGACTGCACGAAGCAACCAAGATGCCTGCTCTGCAAACCGGAGGATGGAAACGACCACATGACGGGTGGCTTTCAATGTCCTGCCTACAAGAAGGCGATGGCGGGCCGAGATTAATGGAGATCATCCAGTTGAATCTCAACCATTGCGACACCGCACAGCAGCTGTTGTGGCAGTCGACAACAGAAGCAATGTGCGACGTGGCAATTATTGCTGAGCCGTACCGGATTCCTTCTGACAACGGCAACTGGGTGGCGGATGCTATGGGGATTGCGGCTATCCAAGTGATGGGCAGATTTCCTATCCAAGAGGTGGTAGACAGTTCAAGCGAGGGTTTCGTAATCGCCAAAATTAACGGGATCTTTGTGTGTAGCTGTTACGCACTCCCAAGGTGGACTTTGGAGCAGTATAACCGGATGCTGGACTCACTCACGGAGAAGCTGATCGGCCGAAATCCAGTGATCATCGGAGGCGATTTCAATGCTTGGGCAGTGGATTGGGGAAGCAGACTGACTAACGCCAGAGGTTACAGTTTGCTGGAGGCGCTGGCTAAGCTGGAAGTAAGATTGTGCAACGAAGGTACCGTTAGTACATTCCGCAGAGATGGCAGGAGTCCATCATCGATGTCACGTTCTGCAGTCCGTCGATGGCGAGGAACATGAACTGGAGAGTTTGTGAAGAATATACCCATAGCGATCACCAGGCGATCCGATATAGTGTTGGAACGCGAACGCCGACGGTAGGACGGGAGACAAGGTCTAGTTGGCGAAGATGGAAGACGAAGGACTTCGATAAGGATCTTTTATCGAAGCACTTCGAGTGAACAGCGACGCTACAAACCTTGACGCAGACCAACTGACGGAAACGCTAGCGAGGGCTTGCGATGCGACGATGCCGAGGAAATTGGAGCCAACGAATAGCCGACGGCCAAGTTACTGGTGGAACGAAAATCTTGCTAACCTTCGCGCTGCCTGTCTCAGAGCTAGAAGACACGTTCAGAGGGCACGGTCTGAAATGGTCAGAGAGGAGCGAAAGATAGTTTTCCGTGAAGCTAGAGCGGCATTCAAACGGGCGATCCAAATCAGCAAGTCTAACTGCTTCAAGGAGTTGTGCCAGGAAGCTGACGCTGATCCTTGGGGTAACGCTTATCGAGTTGTGACAAAGAAGATCAGGGGTCCAGCGACGCCAGCCGAAATGTGTCCAGACAAGCTAAAGATCATCGTGGACGGTCTTTTCCCGCAGCATGGTTCTACGACGTGGCCGCGTACGCCGTACGAAGATGAAGACCGAGTAACCGCTGCAGGTATGCAAGTCACCAATGACGAGCTATTATCAGTGGCGAAAGGTTTGAAGTTGAAAAAAGCTCCGGGTCCGGATGGAATTCCAAATGTGGCTCTAAAATCCGCGATTTTGGCGTTCCCGGATCTGTTCAGGATGGTGTTGCAGAAGTGTTTAGTAGACGGTAATTTTCCGGACACGTGGAAGATCCAGAAACTGGTGCTGCTGCCGAAACCAGGAAAACCGCCGGGGAATCCAGCATCGTATAGGCCCATATGTCTGCTGGATACACTGGGGAAGCTTCTGGAAAGGGTTATCCTTAATAGGCTTACACAGTTCACGGAGGGTGAGACTGGCTTATCGGAAAAACAGTTCGGATTCCGCAAAGGCAGATCGACTGTGGATGCAATCAGGACAGTCATTGAAGATGCAGAGAGGGCGTCCAAGAAGAAGAGGAGCGGCAATCGGTTCTGCGCGGTAGTGACGATTGACGTCAAAAACGCGTTCAATAGTGCCAGCTGGGAGGCCATCGCCGCAGCGCTGCATGGAATGCGAATCCCCGACTTCCTGTGTAAGATCCTCAGGAGCTACTTCCTGAACCGGATTCTGGTTTACGACACAAACTCGGGGCATAAGTCGATCAGGGTTACGGCGGGCGTTCCACAAGGGTCCATACTAGGCCCGACGTTATGGAATGTGATGTACAACGGGGTGCTGATGCTGAAGTTGCCCAAAGGTGTAAAGATTTACGGATTCGCGGATGATGTCGTCCTAACGATAACCGGTGAGTCACTGGAGGAGGTGGAAATGCTGGTGGCGGAAGCGACCGACGCAGTAGAAACCTGGATGAATGGAGTCAAGCTGCAGCTGGCTCATCACAAAACGGAAGTGATGCTGGTCAGCAACTGCAAAGTAATCCAGCGGATGCAGATTACCATCGGAGGGCACGACATCCCGTCGGTGCGGACTCTGAGACATCTAGGTGTGATGATTGATGACCGGTTGAACTTCAACGCCCACGTGGACTATTCCTGTGAAAAGGCGGCTAAAATGATCAGTGCGTTAGCAAGGATCATGCCGAACGTCGGCGGTCCGAAAGACAGCAGTAGGCGTCTTCTTGCGGCAGTATCATCCTCGATACTAAGGTACGGAGTTCCAGCCTGGGGAGCTGCGCTCAAGACGAAACGTAACCGGAGGAAGCTGAATAGCGTGTTTCGTCTAATGGCCATTCGGGTCGCGAGTGCGTACCGAACTATTTCGTCGGAGGCAGTTTGCGTTATCGCAGGGATGATTCCAGTCTGCATAACCCCAGCAGAGGACATCGAGTGCTACCAACGGAGGGATACCAGAAATGTGAGGAAGGCGGTGAGACTGGACTCTATGGTGAAGTGGCAGCAGGAGTGGGACAATGCGGATAATGGAAGGTGGACCCATCGGCTCATCCCCAATGTGTCGACGTGGGTGAACAGGGAGCATGGTGAGGTGAACTTTTACCTCACACAGTTCCTGTCCGGACACGGTTGTTTCCGCCAATATTTGCACCGGTGTGGCCATGCGTCATCGCCATTCTGCCCGGCGTGTATCGACGTAGAGGAGACTCCAGAGCACGTGATATTCGACTGCCCGAGGTTTTCGGAGGCACGTAGGAGAATGCCTGCCATAAGGGCGGACAACATCGCAGAGCGAATGTGTCGCGATGAAGGTACGTGGCATGCGGTAACCAGAGTCGTGACACAAATAATGTCAGAGCTGCAGCGTCGATGGAGAAGGGACCAGCAAGTAAGCGTCGGTTTGGAGCAAAATCCAGCACAGTGAGCAGTGTTGGGTCTCGAGTCGTCGGGGCGCCAGCGAACCGGAAGTCTTCTGCCAACCGGAATCGTCGGACCGACCTCGGCACTCGAACCGTCAACCTGCTGAAGAAAGAAGAAAGAAGTAGGAAGTGCTTCGGGTATGTAGGGCACCGCCAGTGCGGACGTTATCTACCACCGGAACTGTCGGACCACCTCTGCAACCCGAAGACGAAGTCGGCGCAATGCGCGAAAGCGTCCCCTGCGATAGCCGCCGGTAGTCGGGGCACCATCAGTGCGGAAGTTTCCTTCACCGGAACTGGTGGACCACCCTCGACGCCGGGGGAAGTCAGGAGGATTCGAGTGAGGAAGTTTGCGGCACAACCGCCGAGGGATCGAGACGTAGCAGTGGATCTCAGCAAGCCAGTCGGCGAACTAGCCTAAGCTAGGGGCCGGAATTTTAGAAGAAGTGCATGAGCACAGCCCCCCCCCCCCGAAGTAGTCGCAGCATCCAGTGGTCCCGGGGGGATCGAGGCAAGGAGGATAAGGGACCCGGGTTATCCGGGAGGCACATTTTTAGCAGGTCGGGAGGAGCCCATCCCTGTTCGCCTTCGAGCATAGTGTGGATGCTCGAGGTGTCTGTCGCGCAGATTTTTGATGGCCTTTAACCCTTGCAAAAAAAAAAAAACACACACACACACACACACACACACACACACACACACACACACACACACACACAGACATCACCTCGATTCGTCGAACTGAGTCGATTGGTATATAACACTATGGGTCTCCGGGCCTTCTATAAAAAGTTTGTTTTTGGAGCGATCATATAGCCTTTACCGTATACTTAGTATACGAGAAAGGCAAAAATTAAAAGTATCCACAATTACCTTACTTTCATTGAAAGATTCTAAAAAAAATAATAAGGAATAGAGTATGGACAGATTCTTACTCAAATTGAAGGTTCGTGAGGTGCCCATCTTTCATTTTCCATGTATATGGTTTCTTACCTGTAAAGAAAAAGAAGGTTGTATTAAGAATTAGCACGAAAAATTAGGTATCTGAAATTATCTTAAATGGAAATCTTATATTTATTCTGCTTTTAAATAGGATTTAAATAATATAGGAATCTATTTCATTACAATGGGCGGACGCTCCATGTTTGCAGATCTTCGTCTGAAAGTTCATTCCGGATTGTTTCTCCCATGTTCATGAAATTGTTATGCGGTTATGCCTGATATGTACTCTGTTCAATCTAAAAACATGCTTCCCAAGAGCTTTTTGCCTTTCTCGTATACTAAGTATACGGTAAAGGCTATATGATCGCTCCAAAAACAAACTTTTTATAGAAGGCCCGGAGACCCATAGTGTTATATACCAATCGACTCAGTTCGACGAATTGAGGTGATGTCTGTGTGTGTGTGTGTGTGTGTGTGTGTGTGTGTGTGTGTGTGTGTGTGTGTGTGTGTGTGTGTGTGTATGTGTGTGTGTGCGCAAAACGACTCAAAAAATGTCACTCATTTTTCGGGCACTTATCCTTAACCGATTTACTCGCAACAAGTTGCATTCGACGCAGAATCCTGTCCCATTGTTTCCTATTTGAAATTGGCCAGATCGGACTATGGGATCGAAAATTATGGCCAAAATACAAATTCATACGAAAAAAATCGCGTAAAAAATGTCACTCATTTTTCGGACACTTATCCTCAACCGATTTGCTTGCAACAAAATGCATTCGACGCAAAATCCTGTCCCATTGTTTCCTATTTGAAATTGGCCAGATCGGACTATGGGATCAAAAGTTATGGCCAAAATACAAATTCATACGAAAAAAATCGCGTAAAAAATGTCACTCATTTTTCGGACACTTATCCTCAACCGATTTGCTTGCAACAAGTTGCATTCGACGCAGAATCCTGTCCCATTGTTTCTTATTTGAAATTGACCAGATCGGACTGTGGGATCGAAAGTTATGGCCAAAATTCAAATTCATACGAAAAAATCGCGTAAAATATGTCACTCATTTTTCGGGCACTTATCCTCAACCGATTTGCTTGCAACAAGTTGCATTGAACGCAGAATCCTATCCCATTGTTCCCTATTTGAAATTGGCAAGATCGGACTATGGGATCGAAAGTTATGGCCAAAACACAAATTCATACAAAAAAATCACGTTAAATATGTCACTCATTTTTCGGGCACTTATCCTCAACCGATTTGCTCACAACAAGTTGCATTCGACGAAGAATCCTATCCCATTGTTTTCTATTTGAAATTGGCCAGATCGGACTATGGGATCGAAAGTTATGGCCAAAATACAAATTCATACGAAAAAATCGCGTAAAATATGTCACTCATTTTTCGGGCACTTATCTTCAACCGATTTGCTTGCAACAAGTTGCATTGAACGCAGAATCCTATCCCATTATTTCCTGTTTGAAATTTGCTAGATCGGACTATGGGATCGAAAATTATGGCCAAAATACAAATTCATACGAAAAAATCGCGTAAAAAATGTCACTCATTTTTCGGACACTTATCCTCAACCGATTTGCTTGCAACAAAATGCATTCGGCGCAGAATTCTGTCCCATTGTTTCCTATTTGAAATTGGCCAGATCGGACTATGGGATCAAAAGTTATGGCCAAAATACAAATTCATACGAAAAAAATCGCGTAAAAAATGTCACTCATTTTTCGGACACTTATCCTCAACCGATTTGCTTGCAACAAGTTGCATTCGACGCAGAATCCTGTCCCATTGTTTCTTATTTGAAATTGACCAGATCGGACTATGGGATCGAAAGTTATGGCCAAAATTCAAATTCATACGAAAAAATCGCGTAAAATATGTCACCCATTTTTCGGGCACTTATCCTCAACCGATTTGCTTGCAACAAGTTGCATTGAACGCAGAATCCTATCCCATTGTTTCCTATTTGAAATTGGCCAGATCGGACTATGGGATCGAAAGTTATGGCCAAAACACAAATTCATACAAAAAAATCACGTTAAATATGTCATTCATTTTTCGGGCACTTTTCGGGAACTTATCCTCAACAAGTTGCATTCGACGCAGAATCCTGTCCCATTGTTTTCTATTTGAAATTGGCCAGATCGGACTATGGGATCGAAAGTTATGGCCAAAATACAAATTCATACGAAAAAATCGCGTAAAATATGTCACTCATTTTTCGGGCACTTATCCTCAACCGATTTGCTCGCAACACGTTGCATTCGACGTAGAATCCTATCCCATTGTTTTCTATTTGAAATTGGCCAGATCGGACTATGGGATCGAAAGTTATGGCCAAAACACAAATTCATACAAAAAAATCGCGTAAAATATGTCACTCATTTTTCGAGCACTTATCCTCAACCGATTTGCTCACAACAAGTTGCATTCGACGTAGAATCCTGTCCCGTTGTTTCCTTTTGAAAACTGGCCATATCGGACTATGGGATCGAAAATTATACCATTTTTTTATGGGAAAATCGCTAAAAAAATGTCACTCATTTATTAGGCACTTTTCCTCAACCGTTTTGCTCGCATTAAATTGTATTCGACGCAGAATGTCTCATTGTTTCTTATTGAAAATTGGCCAGATCGGACTATAGGCTTAGAAGTTAAGTTAAAATTACCATTTATTGAGAAAAAGAGTTCAAAAAAGTCTAGCTCACTTTTTTAGCACTTAGACTTCATATATTCCCCAAGCAACACAAGTTAAACAAATCTGGTTGAAGTGCAGTAACCATAATGTGACTGAATCCGGTCATATATAAGTTACTGTGATTGATGTGCAATATGTGTGCTTCTCATGTCGCTCGCAACAGATTTCATTCGACGCAGAATCTTGTCCCATTGTTTCCTATAGAAACTTGGCCGGATCGTACAATTGGGTCAAAAGTTATGGCGAAAATACTAATTTTAAAACTACAAAATAAAATGCCATTTTTTGCTCTTATGCTCATCCGATTTGTTTGCAACAAATTGCGTTTGGCGAGAATTTTTTTTATGCATATAAACAAATATGAAAAATGAGACCAATCCACATGATAGTGTTATTTTAGATTTTTCCAAACCTTTTGAACGAACGAGAAAGGCACCATCACCGCTAGGTGGATTAATCTGGGTTTTTAAGAATACCCTTGAGTCGGGTCAGCTCACGTTTTGCATTCTTGTTTCAGTTTGTATTGAGGAGTGCTCGGCCAAAATAATTTTTTGAACACAAGTCTTTTAAAGCCTATTAATAGCGTTTATATCAATGTATATAGTGAACACTGCGTTATTTAAAATATCGTTTTAAATATATAAATTTATATACAATTATACATTTAATTCATCACACACTAAGTACAATCAAAATTTATAAAATTCATGATTTAGATGCACATGCGATTACAATATTATAATTGACACTGAAACCAGTTTGGACGGAAAGCATAAGAAATGATGATGTAAGATATATCTTTGCTACTTTCTATCATTAGCAAAAATGAAACTTTGCAGTCATTTTTTGATAAAACTAGTCAATTAGAGTTAACTCAATCAAATAAATTATGTGAGTCTAGAGATCTTCTAGTCGTCAACTATAGGGAAATTGTTAGAACGGTTCAATATCTTTTGTAGAAAAAACAAACAATACCATACAGCTATGGAATACTCATTGATCCTAAAAATCTTAAAGGAAGGAGAAGATTTCGACAATTCAAATTTCAAAAATGTTTGAATTTTTTTTTCCATGTTTTTTAAAACGTATATGGAAAAATTAAACAAACAATAATCAAACCCTCGTGTATATTTTGGGTGATGCGTTTCGAGTTGAAATACATTTCCTATTTATTATTTCTAATTCAACTAAGTTGACATAGGGGAACTGTTCCGTTTTCCATCTCACTGAACCATCTCATCGCGTAACAGAGAAATACAACACCATTCTTGTTGCTTCTTTTTGCTAACTCTACTGCTGAAAAAAAAAATCACAAAAATAGAAAAAAAACAAGTCAAATTTCTTTTCATTGCTTTGTTTTGAATGGGATGGAAATGGAAGTTATGAGATGTGGAAAATGGTTCTGATTCCCTAGATGGTTCTATTGATAATCTGAATATGAGTGAAATTGAACTTTGGAGTCAACTTGAGAACGGCAAACATAATGATGAATTATTGGAAGGTTTACTCCCGTATTGCTACGTAGTATCAATTACTGCAATAGTAAATGTGTTTCATGGTCTACGTAAGATAAGAAGTCAATTTTGAAAAGATTTCCTCGGATCTAATATTTTTGGGAAAACGAGGGGGTTAAACATTCATAACTACTTCCTCTACTTGGTTTATGAATGGTTTCAATGTTGAAAAGTTTTTTTTAAGCAAATTTCATTAGAAATTACATAAAATTGTATACCGTCTCTTAAACACTTTTTACGCCTGCGAAACCACCCACACGTGAATATAAAGGATAATCCGAACCGAGCACAAACTATTTGCAACTTGTTCGCTTCAGTTTCGAAGTACCTACATCCATGCAGCATAAAAGTGCGGTTCCACTTAGTTCCGTGTGGCTCAAATTTTGCTTATGGAGTAATCCCAAACAACATTTGCGCACGTTTGTGGTTGCGCGGATGGAGCACATACGCGACTCAGAACCTTAGACCAGTTGCTTTTTGGTCCCTAGGAAAGGGAGGAGAGCACGAGACGAAACCATGCCAGCAGTGACGGCGGAGTTGGTTGAATACTCCACCGTGAGTGAACCACGGAAGCAGCTCGCATCTGCACAATATAGTCATTTGCCAACGTTCCCACCGCTTGCCACAGTGAATCCGTTCGCGTGTTTGGAAGGACATAAATTCGTCTATCAATTGTGGTCAAATGGTCAATTTTATGGCTTTTTGAACTGTTTTTTTAACGTTTCCCAGAATAGAGATTCCCTTTATAAGAAACTTTTGGAAAAAAATATTTTAAGCTCTTTTTAGTGGAATGTATTCAACCGTCTAAGACGAGTACTAAACTCGTCAGACGTTGAAAAACTTTTTTTAAACCACTGAATTCCAGAAGTTACTGGAAGTAGCATCTTTGAAATGGTAACCAGACAAGTTTAGGCTAATCTCTAGAAAATCAAATTATGTATACCAAAATCTCAGAAAATTGTTTGTTTTTGAATTATTAAACCTGCTAAGGCACTGTGATATGAAAAATGTTATTTCACCCCACTGATCTTTAATTGATTCGCTCGCAACTAGATTGCATTCGACGAGGAATCGCATTGTTTCCGATCGGTCAATGGGTTAAAAATGATCAAAATACTGATGTCAAACGTATATAGAAAAAGTCACATTTTTGGCCCAAGCACTCATCCGGTTACTCGCAAAAGTTGCGTTCGACGAATATTGTAACCAAATGTGAATTATGTGACCTTTTCTCTCTGAGTGTTAATTTGGATTTTTGAGCTACTTGGCCGAAAAAGTCGTTTAAGGGCCTTCCGTCCAACAAGTAGAGTGAATGCCTCCGCGTCACGGCCCACATCCGACCGTTTTCGACATCACGCCACGCCGACATTTTTTACATCGCGACGCACCGCTCTTTAAAATCTGTCACGCTGTTAATCTTTAGTTTGTCACAACAGTTCAGGTTTGGAGAGGTCTTGTAAAACTTGCAGAAACTCACCCACAGTGAAATGAAAAGAGACAGATGCGGACATAGTTCTATCTGGATAAGCGCTTTTTAAGGCTTTTATGGAATGTGAAAATACGGAGAATGCATCTATGTATCTGGGCATCGTTAATTACTCAAATGTGAAGACGTAAGAGAAATCCGTCAATTGGTGCGGGCGCAGTGTGGGTAACATTGAATCCATGGCCAAGTGCTCTTCCACTATGAACCCACGGTTTAAGGAAGAAACGATAAAACCACAGGAGAAAGTAGCATAGGCTTAATGGAATTAGATAGATGGAAGTGTGAGACGGACTACACCGTCATATCCCGACGTTGACTTCACTCTGGCGACGTTCCCTCAGCTGGTAGCTACGGTGATGACTTTCTGGTGAACTCATAGAAATTAAGAACAGAAGAACGACGAAAATGCGATGTGATGGATTAATTTATTTGGATTTTATCAACAAACGCCTTACCCGTAATAAAATGGTGCGGTTTTATGTGTCAATAGTGCTGCACCTTAATGGAGTTACCCTGATTTGAGATCTTTTTATTTCTTGAAGAATTAAAATTGCTAGATTAGTATTTTCGTTACGAATGTTCAGATCTCAGTTTGATTGAAGACCATAGAACAAACTGGTTTTTTCATAATCCAAACTACATTTTACTGCATTCAGAAGGATATTGTTATTGACAGTGCCTTTCATGCGAGATGGGCGATACTACAAAAGTTATGCAATCGCTATTCTGCATTCTTCCTTGTATAACGTTGCACTCTGACGATATTACAGTATCCAATGAGAAGAGCACAACGATGATGAAAGGAGCGTATTAAAGAAGGAAATTTCAAATTTAGTTTTGTAAGTGCTTGCTTTCTTGGTTTCTTTTGACTAGCCATTGCTGGGTGTAGCTTGATAATCTAAATTCTCAACATGGCATGTAGGTGATTAAAAGCAATCCCAGCGTAAGCGTCCTATCACAAATACTTCGTTTTTTGTATTCATCGCCAATTTAACTTTGCCCTTAACACAGTCCTTAGATTGGCATAGCTTATAACAAGTAATTACATGTTCATTATGATCTGGTTAATGTAGATAAAAAGAAATATATTAATAAATATTTCAATTCCGTAGGATATCCAAAAGGATTATGTAGAGTTTCCCAAGGATGTTCCGGAAGTTTTGAAGAATTTCCTAATGAAATAATGAAGAATACCTCGAGAAAATTTCGAAGTACAACAAATCCCAACACTTTCCCGAGGAAATTCTCAAGATTTTCCCGAAGAAATTTTGAAGACTTTCCTGAAGGAGCTACGAAGAACTTCCCGAGTGAATTACGAAGGAAATTTGCCAATGATATTCCGAAGAATTTTCCGAAGAAATTTTGAATAATTTCAAGAGGAAATTTGAAGAATTTTCTGAGACATTAAGGTATTCGCAAAGAACTTCCAATAGTTTGCTGAAAAACTTAATATTTTCATAGGAAATTTCAAAACTCCTTCCCTCAAGAAAACTGGAAAATGTGCCTAGGAAATTACAAACAGAATTTTGTAAACAATTTGCTGAAGACTCTGATAATTTACAGAAAATCAGGAAATTCGAAGAATTTCCAAAAGATCGAAGATTTCTCGAAGTAATTGAAGAATTTCAAAGAAATTATTAAGAATTAGCTGAAGAGTATATTCCAATTATTTTCTCAAAATTTTTAATTTTCCATGCCAATTCCAAGACTTTTTGAGCAAGTTTTAAGAATTTCCGAGAGAGTAGTATGGTCTTGTTGAACAAGTTTCTAAGAGATTCCGAGGAAATTCAAAGATCTGTTCACGTGGAAATTTCAAATAATTAACAGAGGAAATTAGACAATTGGCCAAGCATTTTTCAGAAATTCTCAATACGGAAGTTCCTCGAGAATAATTCAGATAGTCTCGAAATTCTTCAAGATTTCTCCGGCAAAACCGCTTTAAAAAGCAATACGTAACTTCTA